>NW_011887763.1:185626-187660 GCF_000806365.1 Fopius arisanus | reverse complement strand
TCACATCGATATATCAGCCAATGTCATAATGAGAATATTTATTGCGTAATGAGCAAATCCTTGGGTAATGATCGGGTTATGAATGCGGCACTTGAATAATGCGGATGCGTGAGATTTCTTCTTTTATTCAAATTTCCAGTGATAAATACGGTATTACGCTTTTTTATCTAGTTATTTTAATATCCTGTATGTAAATGGTTATTTATCGTGACGATTTTTCCAGGGGATTGCAGCGAGTAATGAGAATACATTATCGTACCGTAACTCTCGTCGTTTATGAGCATTTCGCATGAGAGGTTTTCAATGCTTTTTATCTTTCAATTGTGTATTAACGTCGGTTTATGAGATTTTTACAGGGGATCATTAATATTCTCATCATTAAAGATCCGGGGGATGATTTACTCGTGACGCACTACATGCTGAACAAGTGCGAAAATCATTATTTCATTCCTCCTTTTTTTAATTCAAGCGCATGTGCATGTTGCATTAATTAAAAATGGATGTTGGAAAAAACCTGCGATTCTCTGATTGAAATAAAATTTCAACAATGAAATCATCGTAATCGTCATCCCCGGGTTTTCAAAAATTGTAATCGGAATATTTTTTCCGAATTTTCAAAAAATTTTGGGAAAACTTTTCGGATTTTTTTTTATGAAACAAAAAAATCGGAAAACATAACAATTTTATTTTTGGGAAAGGTTTTGAAAAGTTTTTCAAAAATTCTTTCAGAATTTAGATGGCGTTTTTTTGAGAATATTAAAAATCAAAAAAGAAAATAACAATATAATTCTAGAAAATAATAAAAAAAAATTTTCGAACCAAATTTTGGAAAAATTTTTCAAAACATTTACCAAAAATAAAATTCTTTTGTTTTCCGATTTTTTTTTTTCAAACGAATAATTTTCCAAAAAATTTTCCAGGAATGTTTTTAAAATTTGGGAAAAATATTCCGATTACAATTTTTTTTTACCCGAGTCGTCAGTCATCAATCTTGGGATTACCGGGGAATAGACCGGTAACACCTATTGAAAATAATTCACGTAGCGGCAAAATCGAAAGTCTGATTCATTAATTTAAAATTCCCCCTCACCTGAGGTACAAAATTACAATATGGTAGATTTTCGTATCACGTATCGCTTGCGAAAATGAATGCTACCGCGAACTTTAGGGGATCATCACCGTTATAATGACAGCGAAGCAAAGAATGTTGAAATCATCCGAGAGTAATTTACCTTTGTACCTGCGGGACACATGTACATTTTTCTGATTGTCATCGTCACCTCTTCCGCCATCGGAGATGTACGTGTCACAGACGAACGTTACATGATTTTCCCGTCATCAATGATCGTAAATAACTTGATGAAGTCCCAGCATCATCGCCTCACACGCTCGATTACACGGCTAATTGAATTATGAATCACGTGATCAAGTTTTAACTTAGTCATTCAACCTGGCACCGGTGGAAAACACGTCTGATGGTTCATGCTCTCACGCAGATAAAAGTGCAAGACATACGTTAATGTCATCACGGTGGATCTCAGTGCAGGTATTACTGACCCGATGTGAATCTGAAAACGAGAAATAATGGAGAAAAATGGAGATCCTTCCGATGTACGAGGATTGAATAACCAATGTCCCTCGTTCTGGATGAAAAACATGAATTAAAAACACTCGATCCACCTGAAACGAGTGGAGAATTTGCTAATAAATTAGGAATATTCTTCCGAGTGGTAATTTTCCGTATTATCTTTCCCTTTTGTAAATAAGCTTTCGTTTTTATTCCATTGAATTCAACGATTCGGTAACAGTGCATCTTTATGTTGTTGAGTTATAATTCAAAAAAAATTGTAATCGGAATGTTTTTCCAAATTTTTAAAAAATTTCTGGAAAACTTTTCAGAAAAAAATCGGGAAACGGAGCGATTGTATTTTTGGGAAATGTTTTGAAAAATTTTTCAACGATTTCTTTCGGAACATTTTTTTATAATTCTCTAGAAATTTTTGCGAATATAATTTTTTTAATTATAAAAAAAAA
>NW_011887763.1:174719-184641 GCF_000806365.1 Fopius arisanus | reverse complement strand
GGTGTGAATTTTTCGATTTCTTCCAGAAAATCAGCACTGAAATCATCAAGATTTACTGTCTCGTTCTCTTCAGCTAGAACAGCATTGACAAGCCAAAAAGTCGTCAATAATCCGTACATGTGGTGTTTCTGGAGTTCATCTCTAAACCAATCGATTGACATTCCTTTAACATCCCCTTCCGGAACATTGCATTTCCCCAAATGATGAACCAACGCTGAATGATACGATCTGATAATCTCGTCGTAGTTCTCGTCGATAACAGCTGCCTTCGCACTGGAGTACATGAGATAATGAAAGTCAATAGCTGCGGAGACGTGTCGTGGAATCTGATAATCAATCAATTTGACATCAACTACGTGACCACCAGCATCATGCTTAAAAAGGATGTTGTTGTTCCAGGCATCCCCATGGCTCAGGACGTCGTATTTTCCTTGACCAGGTAGAACCAACGTCTTCATGATCTCTACCGATTTTCCAATCAGACTCCTGACGAATTCTATAGCCGATCTGAGCTCATCGCTGGTGTCCTCTAATGATTCCAGATGATTTATGGCAGTATTGATGCTCACATCCATCGACGATCCCATACAGGGTGCGTCATCCTGAGGAAAGACCGCTTCTATCGTGGAGGACATCAACTCCTCGAATTTCTTCGGGTCCTTCCGCTTCAGGGCGTACGATCGGGCATGCATTTTAGCCAGACACTACGATAAACCTTTGATTATGTACGGACACCTTGAGGGAATTAGAAAATTTAATACCTGGACAACTGCTTTGCAATGCTCTAAATCCAAAAGCTCCAGCCTCGGCATCACCATGTAGCCCTCGTCCTTCAGATCAGCTAATACGATCTCATTTTCATCAGCAAATACACATCTGGGCGCAATATCACCAAGTTGTGGTAATATCTGATTGTAGACGTAAGCCTCATTAATGAACAAATCAGCATTTCTCATTACTTGTGCTATTGCCCGATGACGCGGATAATGTTTCGTCATGAAGGATCCGCTGTAAACTAACAACGCAATAACCGAATGGATAATTATGGATAATTATCAACAAAAGCACAAAGCTTCAGCACAAAGCTTCAGTACAAACCTTCACCATTTCCCCTTCTTCCAGTAACTTTCGTCCTCAGAACAATGGACATGTAGTTATCACCGAGTTTACTACCTTCCGTTTCTTCCGCGTGGGTTATCACCAATTCTTTATCGCCCTCAGCGTCTCGAAGGATCTTCTGAAAATGCTGTTGCAGGTCTAGAAATTACATAGGACATAGCAAGTTTATTCTTGTCAGATCGATGGATCGTTTAGCTTGATCAAAATGATTTGTTACACTTTCGGTGATGATGATTAATGCATCATGATACTTAGCACTTATCGGTAAAGTTTGGAGTTAACCACTGAACAGGAATAGCAGCTTGCATTGGCAATGGCCCCAATACCCAGTGACACACCTACGATTGTGAACAAGTGTGTGGCAGACCTTGCACTCGGAAATGAATGTCTCGCAATAATAGTAGAGTGAATAAACTCAGTGTTAGACGCCAATGCGTCATATTGCCCACGCATCACCACACTGTACTTATTAAATTCATGATTGTAACGTCAAATCGTTAGTGGTAATGACCCAGTTCCAGATGACATCTCCAATGGTTCATCTTGATGATGCTTTTGTGAGGGCAAAAATGGGGGGTTACATTCTATTATCGATGTTTATTAATAACTGATAGCGGATTCACTGCGTTGGTGTCATATTCCACGGGTGGAATTTATTCATTCCACGTTGAAGTGTAAATTCATTGAGATAATCTCCCATTTTTTAAGGTACGAGGAGGTTTTTATTTTTCTTGAGTTGAGGGATTCTGTAATTCAGGGAAAATGAATCTTCGGTGACTGGAGGCGAATTGAATTATGAAACACTTCGAGACGTGAGAGCAATGATGCAGTGCAGGAATGCACTTGAGAAAAATATATTTTTGCCAAGAATATTATATTTTGGATATCTTCTTGATATTGTTATTTCATTTTGATATTCGAGAAGAAAATCTCCGTTTTGGAAGGTATTCCTCCGGATCAGGCGTTAATTAAAATCAAATGATTTAATTTCCAAAAATCTTGAATTTGGAAAATCCGGAAAATATCGGGGGGTGTTTCGTCAAGGTCACGGGTTCCCGGATCCCTAATTATTGAATAGTTGAACATAATGTAATTTTTATTATTTCCCTGGAGGAATACCTTTCAAAGACTATTTTCTTCTCTCTGAACTATCAATTCTCGCCTGAAATATATTTTCTTCTCGCTGCGTGCGAATGAAGTTTAATTTTCTGATTGTTAATTCTTAAATTCTTCACTCGTATACCTGACACACTTCGCCGCTCCATTTTCTGCAGTGTACTAGGCCTAGGCCAGCGACGAACTATTCTGATAAAACTATGCGATTGCGTTATTATGCTGGGCAATTTGACGGGGGCTTGAATGCAGTGGATGAAGAACACCCGCGGAAAAACCAGCGACAATTACGATTGGTCTAGTCGCTATTTTCCGTCTTCCTGGAGTGCAGCATTGGGTGAATAGGTTTGAAGCCAATGATTATTACTGGAATAGGGTGGGAGGGGCACGTGTAGGAAGCTATTTTCAAGGACAAGTGGAAGATTATGCACGTCTTTCAAAGGAAATACCATTTTGAAAAGTCATCCGCGAGTAGTCGCTTATTATCGCTAAAAAATTTTATTGAAAAAACATCAATGGAGATAATAATCACCACCGGATTATTTTTTACGATTGTCGCTGATTCGAGTGTGAAGTCATCACGAGGCAATGACCGCAGTCATGACTCGCAATGAATGCAAGGAAAACTTGACGATGAGTCAAGGAAAACATACAGCTCATTTGCATTTGTAGAAAACGTGATGAATTTTCTTATTTAATTGCTAAACGAAATTAATTCGAGGCGTGTGAGAGGAATAAATTTGAATAATGGGGGAATTGCGATAATTTGATATTCCGAAAATGACGGATATATCGATACAATCGTGAAATTGGTCATCGAAATTCATAACGTTTGACCATTTGAACCTGCTGCCCATAAATCGCGTGTTTAGAACGACAAAATTAACCGAGTGCCATTTCAATTTCCACGCGACATGCATATCATGAAACACGACCTTCAAACAGAGTGAATTTGTTTGAAACTAACATTTCGCTAATTCTGAATACACTCAATCATCATACACCCGACAGTTTCCACCGCTTAGCTAATGCATGCAATTGTAAACGTGAATGTTCCAGCGTTTCACATTACTGCACAGTTCCCCGACAAATGCACTATCTCACAATTTTTCCGTGAATTATCAACACAGCTGAAAGTCAACCTTGAAAATAGAGATATCTCTAGGAAAAATTGCGTAGCGTTATCAGCCTCTGATGACAACAAAGCCCGAGGAGAATACAATAAATAAAATGGGTAAAAAAAAATTCTGTTAAATATTATAACAGAAAAAAATCTATCGCATCACTCGGTTCATGATTTGGTGATGATATTCCCAGGTTTTATCCTCCAGGAGTCATTTTTTTTTCTCTCTCATTTTTTCCATCTCCAGGGGTCCAGTACTGTGCAGCTGAGTGGATGTCAAGTGTCTCAGTGAAGAAGTTGTCACGCATGAATTGCTCTCTTCACCGAGAATCGCGTCTCCGTAAACGAGACCCATTGCCGGGACGATGGGCATTATCTGGATGGAATGGAGATAAAATTTTCCACGGAGACCCACCAATTTTCATTTTTATTCCATCATAAATTCCATCCGATGAACTTTTACTGAATTGTCTCAGAAGTCATTCCTAACTCGGTGGACAGATCAACGCAGATAATTCACATCCTGCGAATAAACGTTGAAATATTTATTGTTTCATCCTTGTGTTATTCCACAGATTTATAATCATCACCTCAATGCATCAAGTCTCAGCTTTGTTCATAACTATCCAATTATACGTTACAACACGTCCTAGAAGTTAGATGAGACGAGGGGATAAGATCACGTATAATCTATAAATCAATTTTCAGCTGCAGCTACTCATCTCTCGAGTCTCCACACGCGGAGTTTAATGCAAATAGTGTAATGGATTATACAATATTTATTGTCAAATATAAAAATTTACTGTTTTTCTATTTTTTCTGCTAACGTTTTTTCAGCTGCCGTTTTTTTTTATTTCAATATTATGAGATAACAATTTTTTTATTATTATAATTATGTCTTCAGATGGATATTTTGGGGTGTGCTATTTCGATAGTTAATCAGTGATTCTGATTGTTTAAAGGCATTGCTGCAAGTAGAAATTTGCCAATCAGATAAGCCGATTCGCCAGATAACCGGAGAGCCAGAATAAAGAGACGTAAAGAGGCTTAAGCTGAGTAATTCATCCAGACAAAAAGCCTCTCCATTCAAGAGTTTATTTACGAAATTTATGTATCCTCAGGCACAATCCCCTTGGTTTATTCAAACGAGAATTATTAGACGGCACCATGAATGCACCAGGATTTCACGAATCGCAATCTCAGTATTTATTAAAATTATCAAATTTCTCCGGAATAATTCCGAAATAAATTCATCAATGATAATCAATGAAAAATCATTCGCTGAATTAATCGCTAATGAATTTGATTTGCTAATGAATTGACGGTGTGCATGTTATAATTAATCCGTTATTCTTTCGTTGATGAATTTTTAATCACTCTGACACCGCTTACGAGTCATTCCAATCTCGACGGTTCAGGCATCATTGTCCCACGTAATAGCAATTTTCAATCTGTAATTCTCGTAATACCCTTTTAATGATCCAGCACTCTCTTACCATGACGACAGGTATCCACCCGGCACATCACGTCTGGTTTCACCCGGGATAAATCCATCGACGTGAGTGTATATTAATCACCCAGACATCATCTCCCGCTATTTTCCCACATTCATTACGTTCGAGACTTAAATAGAAATCGATTTACCGAGGAGCTGGAAAATCAGGAATTGATGTCTTGTAAATTATGTTGATGGAATTATATTCAGTTACGAAATGAGTGATCATCATGCTTGGAATCAAAGGAGTCATCGATTTGCAGTCATTGATATCCCTCAGTTATCAGTCCACCCGATATTTTGAAGATCATGTCGTTGAATTAAATTATTCAAATTATTTTAATTACAACGAAAGAATTAGAAAAATCGTGGGATTGGTGGGATCTACATTATAATTTTCTAGGAATTCAGTAAATTAATATTTCCATTTTTATAAATATATAAAGTACTCTAGAGTCGTTCTGACTTTTCTCAGTCATTTTCTCGAGACAATATTTGTCCTGAGATTTTACTGTCGTCATATTCTATTATATTCCTATCCGCGTAAAAATAATTAACTTCAATTACACGAGATTAATAAAATGTCCTACGTCACTCATGACGTCAAATTAATTTATGCAGAAATACTTCTCCCTGATTACAAGGCAGGGACATATCTAATTTCTTCGTCAGTGGAATTGAAAAGGATTCCCTCCACCTGGAAATTGGGAGAAGCTCTAGGAATTTGACTCGATCTCGGATATGAAATCCTCCGAGTTGGTCGATTGAAAGAGAAACCTCTCGGTGTCGTGTCCTGGAAATCTTGGCCATCGGTATTTCCAGAAAATTCTCTATCCCTCATCCTTCCTTCCTCACCCCTGTCATCCCCCAAATCCAAATTCTCCCTTGCATTCTCGCTATTTATCAATCGATACTGACGAAATTTCTCCTCATTGCGGTAATTCCCTCTCAACTTTCGATCGAGTTTCTCGTTATGATGTGCCATGTTCCTTTGTTCATCGCTAAGTGGTTCACGTTGATTGTCCTTTGGCAATCTCTCCAGGGACCCACCCTCACCGCTCCTTGCTAACGTCAGATCCTTGGGGGAATCATTACGAAAGTTTATTGATCCGTAATTATCAATCGATTCGGACACCGGTGAATCAATCGATTCGGTATCATTAGTCTCGTTGCTCTCGGGATTATTCTCGGGGTAGAGAGATTCTGCTTCCTCACAATGAAATCCGTACCACCAGTCGCATACGAAATGCCTTTGATTAAAAATACTACCCTCGGGGCACAAAAATGAACTTTTCGACCCGCCGATGTTGCATATGTGGAAAACCTGCAATAATTACCGGTATTTTTACTCTTATTTTATTTTTTTTTCGTGAAAATTCTTAGGGAATTTTCAGGAGGGAGTACCTGGCAACCGGTCTCCATGTCGGCGTAGTAACCTCCTGGTGTTTTATCTCCACAGGAAAACGAAGTCTCTGGGATTTTGTTGAGGTTAGGGTAATCCGTACCTGGAGTTCCTGGGACTAGGGCACTCCAGCTATTATGTGGGGGACCATCATCAGCAGTTTCTTCGGTGTTGACGTACGTCAAACTTTGTAATTGATCGTGTAAGTCCACGGGTCCGTTGTACGAATCCTCCGGCAATTGGCGCTCCTCTCGGATGCTATCATCGCTGTATTCTTGCTGCACCTGCGATTAATACCAATTTTTAAAAACATTCAAGCTTATCTCGCACCGAAAAAATATTGCGGTACATTTTTGGATAATAGTATTTTTCACGCCTAGGACGGAAAAGGGAATCTGACGAATGCGACTTTATAGTCCGAATCCGAGACGAGGATTATAATGCGCATGCGTCAGAATCACTTTTTCCGTCCTAGGCGTGAAAAATACTATTATACAAAAATTACTGTTGAATTTTATGGTGAAGATCAATTGATGAAATTCTTTTTTATCAACCCAGAATCGAAGATGAGATGACTTTCAGAAAAATTTACCAAATGTAAAAAAATTTGATAATAACCGATTTTTTATTTCCGTTTTGAATGCCATAAATTTACGAATTCAGGAAAAGTATTGACAGTCAGGGGAAATATCATGAATCGATTGATTAACCGATGATGTTCGATGCAGGACTGAAACTAGTGTATCACGTACGGTAGAAAGTGAATCTCACGTATGTTCCACATTTCCCTTGTGAATTGCGCCATTACACATCCCGCTCTTCGTTCATAGTGAAATAATTCTTGTGCAGAATCTTGTGCAACATTTAAACCATTACTACCTCGTACCCGGAAAAACCGTCGCCTTCATTGATAAAATACAGTCTAATCAGTGCCACCTCCACCCACTGAATCGATTCAACCATTATTGGATAATTAGCGTGCATCGTCGTGCCCCAAGTTCCAATCAGCCTGGCATCGTACAATAATATCATTTGAGAAATCGTTAATCGAGTGGCAACGAAAATTTCAATTCGATCATTACCTCAATTATTAGAGATAACGAGAGATCAGGATCTCGTCTCGTCTGGAGTCACCGGCAAATCATTTAAACGTGAAAGTTCTCGAGATAATGTACAACTCTTCATGAATCAGCGCAATTGCGTATGTGACTGAGATGGAAAAATTTCTTGAAAATAATGTGAGTACTCACTGGCTCCGATGACACACCGACAACAATCAGACTTGCTAGGATGACGAGCATATCTCCAACTTTCCCGGACATCTGATGAATCGATTCGCGGGATCTTTCTGTGGCAATTTCACTTTTAATTTTCCTTTTTTTTTTAATTTCAGACGGAATCTTTCCTATTGCTCTTACGAGTTGATTCTGGAGGGATTCAATCCTGCCATTCGCTTTATATGGTGCATCCCCACGGGTGCGAGTTCCTCATGCATCCTGAAGAGGATTGGAAGCGATTGCTGACACCGATTGGGATGCAGTCGTGATTACGATAAATCAGAGGTAATTTTTTTATTCGAGACTAGATGGGGATTATTCGTTGGACATTTCGAAATTGGATCGTGTGGATGGCTTGGGTGAATTTAGTCATCATGATGGGCTGAGGAGATTATTTTATTTTGTGTGATTAATGACATCATTATTCAATCAATTGTACAAAAAGAATTTTCCTCGTTTATTCATATATTCCTTTGATAATTATCGCTACGGAATTGTTCGTTGACCTGTCCATCTATTTTTAGGACAGTCATGATATCATTTCCAGTCATCATCACTGGAAGGAAGGGAATTTCTTTAGCTGTAGAGGTGATTGCAGACAGTTCAATCATTGCTGGTCGATAAGTCAGGAATTAGAAATAAATGATCGCTGGAGATTGTGTATTTTTATTTTCAAATCAATTCCATTGATTCATTAAGGGGTTTCATCAAGACTTCAAAAATACTGTTCCGAGGGAAACGCCAATTTTCAAAGGATTCCTCCAAAACTTTTCCTCCAATCGATTTAAAATTTTTGGATAATACGCTAGACATGTGGAATTAATAAACAAATATTTGGTTTTTTTTTTTCAAACTTCCAAATCCATGGAGCCCCTTAACAAACAATTCTGTAGAGAATTTGTGCAGTGAATTCTCGTCTGACGTTTCGGAATTGAAGAAAAATATCGATATTTTTGGATCTACATTTTTCACGCACTATTCCAAGATATTTTCTGAAAACTGGCCTCGAGAAAACGTGCAGTCATTTTAGTCCACAGCTCTGAATCAGAATTAATGGAATCAGCGAATTATCTTGTTTATTTATAAAGTAAATTCGCGCCCACTCGCATCGACTTCGGCCGGATTTATTTCGAAATCATGAAAAAATAAATCGGGGGTAGCCACAGCCCTTGGGGACTCAATTGAAAATTTCAGTAAATGGAACAAAGCATACAGTGCTTTTTATTAATAAAAATCAATCTAGTCCGTCCTCCCCTTTTCAATCAACGAATTCGCAATAAAATTCAATCCCCGAGGACTGACGACTCAGGACCATGACGACATCAATTTCCACTATTTAATTTTCCCTTCGCAACAAAAATAAATATAAGAATAAAAATTCTAGGATAATTCCAGTGTAATCGAAGATATTGGCAGACTGAAACGAGTGATTTGAGACTTGCAGTCCTCTCCGGGTTGCACCAGGTCATTGCCTTGGAAAGTTTTTGATAAACATAGCTGAGAGTTACATAAGACCACATGACGCAGCCGAACGATTTGAATATATAAATTCAGAGAGAAGATAAGACTCATGGGTAACAACAGACTCAATTTCCTCGAACGATTGATGTATTTTTTAAAATAAAAAACAATGGGATTGAGTTGCGTCGTTCATACCTTGCAGGACTGGACTGCAAAAAAAAAAAAGTAATTTGTTTATTTTTGTACATAAGATCATTAAGATCATCAAGATCATTGAGTTATGCTGTCGATAAAACATGGCAAATGTGGATGTTGTAGACACAATAGTTTGGATGGCAATAAATAAAGTGCATCGATTGGAGAATGATTGATTGGTGGAAATTCAACGGGCGAATCCAGCTTGCTGCAGTACATCGAATATCTTTTGCCTTGGAATCCTGTCTGCCTCTCGATTGATCACCTAGAGACCACCGTGAAATGCCATTAATCATTTTTCCTAATGATCGTGAATTCAGAAATAGATCACTCGGAGAAGAATCGAGTGGAAATAATTACCTGCATCTCCTTTTTGGCTAGCCAGGACTCTTGGGCTAGGGCTGCAGCTATTTTCGGATTATCATAGAAATGATTCTTTAGATCTCGGGGTAATGCATCTTCCATCGCTGAATTAACGAGAACTGCTTCATGCGCGTAAGGACTGGGATTGTACTGCTGGTGCAGAAATTGTGGAGCACCTGTGCAAATTCCGAAAATCGTCAGGAGAATTACGAAGTTCATGGTGAGGCCTACAAATCAAATTAAAAAATTCATGACTATCGATATTTTCTCCCGCAATCGATTTACTCCTATCATTTAATTGAGGTACGGAAAAAATTACGAGTGGATAATCCATAAACGGAAAACGGCTCTAGGCGATTCAGGCAAGGTCTGGG
>NW_011887763.1:170752-173914 GCF_000806365.1 Fopius arisanus | reverse complement strand
AATATTTTTTTTTTAATTACGTGGTAATCCACGTAATTGCAAGCGCGAGCGATTTCAGGTGAAAAAAAAATTCACGAATCTGTTGGAGTGCGGAAAAATTAGGTTTTTAATTTAAATTTTTCTGGAGACTGTAAAATCTAACGAGAATTTTACGAATCGTTATGTTTAGGAATTTTTTTGTTACGTTTCGTTAATTTTACGGTTTTTTTAGAAATTTTTATTGGACTTTTCTCCCGTGACGATTTACTCGAGTCGAATAAATTCGAAAATCGATCGGGTGTATAAAAAAGTGTTTTTCAGAAGAACAAATCGATAACGATCTTCTCAATAATTCAGAGGATACACCCATCGATGAGTTCTCGATAAATCGAAATCGATTGAGAAGAGAGCTCACGAAAAAATTCGTGAGAATAAAGAAAATCGGAAAAATCGGTAAATGTGACTTATCGTCAGGGTCTACCGCGGAATTCTAGTAATAAACCCTATGCAAGGTCAGATCGTACGAAAGGTGAAAGTCTTCTGAAGTCAAGAGTTATTTCATCCTCGTGATTCGCCCGGCGGGTTATGCTCCAATAATTTCAATTTCCGGTCACGAGATCGTTAGTATTCCATCTCAACATCAATCAGCAAATACCGTGCAATTACTTTTGAGGCAATTATCAGTGTTTAAATGATGCGTTGGTAATTGTTGTGGCGGACTTCTTTCAGTCGAGGATTATTTATTTAGAGAAAATTTAATTCCACATGATTCCAGCTGGAGGAAATTAAATTCGCGGTGAATTGATACGTCATGTGTGATACGACGGGATTTGAAGTTAACTTCCTCCTTTCATCGCGAATCCACGGGGATGAGTGAACGGGTAAATCGGGTATTCGGGTCAATGCTGCGGTGGCCTCAGGAGCAATAAAGTGGATATCCTTGTCAGAATTGATTTCCCTGTTTCCGGACTTTATTCGCAGGACTTTAGGGTCGTTAACTTTGCATTAATAAAAAACATCAAGAACCTTTCGAGAACGCGGAGAAAAATCGGTAGTACCCTGAGGTTTACCAATAATATTTAGTAATCATCATCAGGGATCTCACTCAGAAAATCATATATAAATAATTAGCCCCGGGTGAAGGGTCTTCTCAGGCACAGGTTGACTCAGAGTGAAAACTAGAGAAATCTCGTCTGCTTAAAAAATAATGACAATTATTTATTTATTTTATTTGTTTCAACTGATTCGATCTTCTCGTACCGACTTCTCACGACTTCGTCGAGAGTGCAGCACATACTGCACTCTGCAGCACCCGTAAAAAATCGAAAGTCAAGGAAACGAAAGACATTTGAAACTTTACAGGCTGTAACTACCCATATGACTTTTAATTTTACTTGCAGACCGAAAAAGTTTTGAGGGGAAAAGATGAAATCATGAAAATTCCATTCAGGAATAGTTCAACGAGATGAGAGTGCAATATGGGTTTTGGTGAGAGGCGGATTTGTTGGCTCTTCAGACAACCTTGCTCTTAATTTTTAATCGTCATCAAGAACAAGTTCTGATACTTTCTAAGAATAATCACTAGAAATACCACAAGTGCTTTAAAATTATCCGACATTTCCTGATAGGCTCATTGCAAATAAATGAAATATTTAAATGTTTCACTTAAAAAAATTTAGGGAAGCTACCTTTATATTTATCTTAACTCTAATATTGATTCATTCAATGTTGGATGAAGAGGTGGATGGGAAAAAAAATAAACGTGAGTATTAAACATCCATGATTATTCCTTTCTACAAAATTCATTCAGATAATTTTGAATGAGTATTCAGTACGCATAAGCTGGAGATACGGTTTTCTGATAGACAGGAACAGCGGCATGAGCAACGGCGGGGGTGAGGGCTTTGCCGACGACGGGAACGGATCCGTGGACTTGAATGTGATCTAGTCTAGCTGTTTTTATCAAAGTCGGATGGTGAACAGATATTCTCTCGTATTTCGTTGCTGGCTCCAGTACGTCAACTTCCTGGAGTGTCTCGATGGGTCTGCTCACCACAACTCGACGAGTTGACACACGCTCACCCGTTGGCTCGGCATAATCGGGTGCAGGAGTCGCTGATATAACCCGAGCACGAACGTGACCGGCATCCCCAACAGATGATGACACTCCATCACGACCAAAGCCAATCTGAAAGAGACACGGAGTTGCAGCTTTATTTTTACATTCTGTTATTGTATTGAATCGTTAAAAGATCGATTGCTCACATCAGCAACTCCACCACGAGCTGTCAGAAGGTCGATGAGCTTCTGTTGATTGCTCTTGTTCTCCTCGGGTGATCCGCGAACACTTGGGACAACCGAGGGACTTGGGGTCGGATCGTGAGCGATGAAACGGGATGGGCTGGACTGCTCACCATTTGATTTTATCTGTATGTCCGAGATCTGGGATTGACTGAATGAATTCACCTGCAAGCGCGGGAAATTTTTATTTTTTTTTTCAATTTTCTCATTTCAATTGCAAATTATCTAGGATATTCTGAAACGCGCAAAATCGATATTTTTAGATCAGTCCTGTGTATGTCCTGGAAAATTCGAAATTTTGAAGATTAAGGTTGAGAAAATTCTACATAAATCACCCTGACGACGTGAAGATACGAACAAACCTGAGATTTCGTTAAACTTTGGAAATACTCCTGTTGCATTCTCTCCTGTGCTCTGGTCGCTGCTTTCTCACCCTCCGCCGCAGCCTTGAATAATCCCTGAGTGAATTGTGCACCTCTGAAATCAGGATTCTCAACGGTAACCGATTGATCGCCCTCGGATTGACTCTCCCCCTGAGAATCAGCGAGAGCTGGAGCGGAGGTGGATGACGGGTAATGGGAGACTGGTGCATGAGAAATGACTGGTGCAACCGTCACGTGCACTGGAGCATGAGCGACGAAGGGAATGGTCGTGGGTGATGATGGAGCATGAGCAAATGACGCCGCTTGTGCCACAAGATTGTGAGTTACTGGAGAAACTGCTGAGTAGTGACTGACATCCAGGGGCTGCACTACTGCTGGTCCACGTTGGAGCTTTGACGTCGGCTCGTCCAACTCGACTACTGCTGATCCTGCTGGACGGACAATCACTCGCTCCTCAATGTCGTAGAACTGCTTCTGAATTGCTGGTCTTCGGACCTTT
>NW_011887763.1:159508-170027 GCF_000806365.1 Fopius arisanus | reverse complement strand
ATTTTCGAACGCACGTTGGGAGCGTTTGAAAATGGCGCGCTTTCTATCGACAATAACTTCACTCGACTGCGCGACCAATCAGAACCGAGGATTGGTAATTGTGAGGTATCGATATATTTCGATTCGAGATAACTTTAAAGCGACTTTTTGGGACTCTACTGTCTGAGGTAGGTAAACGATAATTACGTGGATGATTCGGTATTGTCCGGTCGATGGTTATTATCTGTGTATCCCTGGAATGGTTGCCAGCGTTGCTTATATGCCGAGAATTTGGAGGGGTTTTCCTCCCTCTCTCGATAATTCCACCTCCAGTCTGGAATACAAGGGCCACTTGCTGAAACTGGGTCGCAACAGATCCTCGTGGATTTTTTGGGTGTTGATCTCCAGTTGTGCCCACCGGTTCGATACCGATGATAAATACACCGCTCTCTTTCAAGTTGCTCTTTCGAAATCACTTTTTTCTCCACAGGGAGACATTTGTGTCGTTAAAATCCCGAGCATTGACGAATCCCAAGAACTATCACCAATTCCTTATTTGCTCTACCCTGAAATTATTTGGTGATTGACATTTTTGGTTGAGGCTAATCTAGGAACTGGCTATTATTCCCGATAAATGGTTGCTTTGCACAATTCTCGTATCATTTACCGTACATCATTGTTTGATTCCTCATGATTTATGCTCGAGTACTAATGGCTCATTACGCTCCAGTTATCGATTGCGTTAATGAAAATTCATGACGAAACTCGGTTGGGGATTTATCGTATCGTCGAGGACACATTTTGGGCGTACACCTCCAGGTATCGGGAATTAATCGCTCGGGTCAGGGTTTTCATGCCTGAGCACGTAAAAAATATTACACGATTCTAATAAATCTTCTTTTATTATGCCGGTGCATAAACAAATTTCATTGTACCCAAAGGATAAAGTGATAAAGTCAAAAATATGTCCTGTCAGGAGGAAAAATTTACTGAAATGAATAAAAACTCTGGGTGACAACTTAATAGCAAAGACAACAATTAAAAAACGACGAAATCGGCGAACGGTTGAGGCCAGTGGTCTCACTGCAAAATGTTGTAAGAATATTTAAAAATAAATTGTAAATAATTATTGTAAAAGACTCCATTAAGAAATTCAGAAATTGATGGGAGAAATTTAAAAGGAAATGTTGCTAACGCAAAAAATGAGAAATTAATAAAATTGATTGGGCAAAAAATTTTTATTAATCTTTAAAGATATATTGCAAGTGGAAATGGATTTTGGAAACCTGGCGACCTTGCATTGGACCAGAAATATTGATGATCGATTCGACAAACGATAATAAATTTCTTCGAGGATATTTCTGAGGTATAATTATTTTTTCGTGGGGACGATCTTTATTATTTCAAGAAAAGTTATGTAAGTACATATTCATGTCTCGAATCGGTTTGAATGTTATGAGAAAGCGGATTGGGAAAGGGTGTGGACAATGGATTTTGGGGATTCATGGATGTATTGGTATTCGGGTAATAGTATTCGATTATCGGACAAACATTGTTCAAGTGCTCGACTAGACTTGAATATTCGCGCCCCATCGGAATTTTCGATTAGCGAAAGTGTAAGGATCAATACGCCATTTTGATTGTTCAGGAGATACCCATAAACAAAATTGTAATCGGAATAATTTTTCTGAATTTTCAAAAAATTTCTGGAAAACTTTTCAGAAAATTTTTCTTTTCAATTTTCAATATTTTTAGAAAAAGTTTTGAAAAATTTTTCGAAAATTTGTTTCGGAAAATTTTTGCATCATTTGCTAGAAATTTTTGAGAATATCATTTTTTTTTAATAATCCTGTTGTTTCCCAACTTTTTTGATTTTTCAATATTCTCAAAAAAAAACGCCGTCTAAATTATAAAAAAAAATTTCCCATTCAAATTTTTGAAAAATATTTCAAAACCTTTCCAATAAATAAAATTGTTTTGTTTCCCAATTTTTTTTTGTTCCATAAAAAAAAAATCGGTAAAGTTTCTCAAAAATTTATTGAAAATTCGGAAAAAATATTCCGATTACAATTTTTTTTTACCCGGGTAGGGAATTGAATATAAATTTTTACTCCTGGATTATAAAATCCAATGACGACCGTTTGTTCATGTCGGAAATAAAAAAATTCGGCCGAGAGTTCATTCGCCTGGGATTTCGCAAAAATCCGAGAGTAATTGATACTGTAATTTAACAAATTCGAGATTAAATCGAATTTCAATCCTTCTAGGATGCTGACAATCGTTCCTGTGGCCCCCTTGACCTTGAGACATCAGTTATGCGAATCTGAGATCGAATCCTCAGATCTAACAAACTCACCACGCCTTCATTCCCACTGAATTTCGAGTGAAAGGAAAAGTTCCTCGTTGACTCGCGTGTTATTGAATTCGCTGAGGACGTGATTTGCATCTGAGACTTCTAAATTCGAGTGGTTTTTAAATCTGGGTTAAAGAAAGGACCCATAATACTCCCCGAGGAGTGTCTGACACGAGAAATAATCCGATTGAAACCGCCACACGTCAATTGCTCCAGGAGTTGCTCTGAGTCTCCAACATCTTCAAGAACTCGGATCGTCACATCCCGGAGATCGAAAATCAAACCCCAGTCGTCCACATAACCCAGGGGCCAACCCCCACGTCAAATTATTATTTTATTGTCAATACCGTATAAAAAATATAAATCCGAAGAAATTTACAATGAGAAAAAAAAATTCTAGATCACCCGAAATCGATTGCAATCCCGAAGAATTAATAACTTTATGTTTATGTAATATGTTTATAAAAATAGAATCAGAAACATTCGGAAGTGAATGATGGTGAGTCACATAATCAAAATATCATTGCAATGAAAGTGGAATTTGGAATTTAACGGTGGATTATTTTCTGTGTAGCTCGCACGAGTGCTTTGTACGCGAATTACGTGAGGAGAGTACTGAATCATGAATGAAGACAGAACACTCACGAGACTCCTCAGGATATCCAAGTATCTTCACGACTCTTCGTCTTTACTGAAATATTTTTCGATATTCATTATAAAAATCACCCCTCCCAATTTTATGAGTACGCGCTAATTGCTAATTAATGACTTGCGGAAAAGTTTTTTTGACTCATTCTCAGTAATTTTTTTTTCCCATCTCCTATACAAATAAATTACTTGTAAACACTAGCAACTCATAGATTAAATAAATAATTCTAATAATTTCGATTGCGTTGATATGAATATTTTATTTTTCATAAATAAAAAAAGGGAACAATTAGAAATTGAAAATAAATAATGATGTCTTGAAATACTTGCGTAATTAGTACATCTCTCTCTCTTCATAAATTACCGCTGATGAATTTTCATGCAAATCGACCCCCCAGTGTCCATAAATTAATTCCCTCACATCGATCAACTCCCGATTAATTCCCGTGATGTCTCAATGAATTCGCAAATCCCCGGGTACTGTTTGTTTATAAATCCATGGACCCTCAGTTCACTGGGGAAAGTTTGATGACCGTTGAAATTTACTTTCTACATCTCCAGTCAATTTAATGCTCACCACTGAGTTAAATCAATTGAATTTCGTATCGATAATTCGTCGTGCATCTCGTGATGTCTTTATCCATACATAAATATCGCCTCACTTTTCCCCGGTATTTAATTGCCAGGATTTTTTTATCGATACTGTTTGTTATTCTTCATGTCCTACATCCAATACGTCATGAATTTCATTCAGCACTCGTTTGTCAGTGAATAAATATTGTGATAAAATCATTGCTCGCGACTTTCATTTTTATACATCAATTCAAAAAAAAAATCTGTATTATCCCATTATTTATTAATAAACAATATTAATTAATAAAGAATACAAATATAGATAGGAAATTCCTGCATGTGCTGTGGAATTAATTGAATTTTTTTTTTAGGAATTATAATTATTATTAGTTAGAGGAATTATTTTTCAAGTCACGTAATGCAAGTGAATCGTAAATTCCTCATCACAGGCTGTAATTGTCTCTCATTCAGTGTCCTTGGATTTTTTTTATTTCTGGTGTTACACTTATTACTCTTCCACAACTGAGTGAGGACAGGATAGAGAAAAATAAAAAAATATTGGCGTTGGGGAAAAAGAGATCGTAAAACACTGGGTTATGACTTGGTGAGACAGCGAGAGTGTTCTGGGTGCATTCCGATGATAGTAGTGGCCTCATCAATCTTGTAATCAGGTACTTCAGAGGGACCACACGAAATTCGCATGCTGAACACGTTTCGCAACGCCTTTCCTCAAAATAAATATAAAAAAATAAAATGAGTGACAGGTGCCATTTTTTTTTGTATTAATTGATGAGATTCACCACCGGACAAACTTCATTTCCTGAAGATCTTTCGTGTCACCATAAAATCATTTCGACACTGCATTCAATTTTTCATTAATCTACAAATAATTGTAAATCATCGCAATGATTATTAAATTTTTCAAACAAATAATTTCACCGATAATTTTTTTTCTTGAAACCGGAGTTAAACGTTTGAAGAATGAATTCATTATAAAATATTTCTCGAGACGTTAATTATTATTTATGATTTTTATTATCATCTGTCGTTATTAATTTGATTGTTATTAGTTTGGAGATAAAAAAACTGGATTGACATCGAGGTAATAAATAAACAAATAAGCCCTAACGATAATCGATAAATCAATGTTATGGTTCAAATCGATTGTAATGTTCAGTTACAACATCGCCAGGTATTACTTATCATTACGATCATAATCACTAATGTGGCAATAGCTGGGAAGGCCGAATGGACGTGTGCCCATACAAATTTGCCGTCGTCCAGCCACTTGTTAGTCATAATTTTCTCAACGTTTTGCGCACATTACCAATTGCTCGAGCACGGACTGTCCCTTTGAAAAATCACCTGGAGTTGGTGGACCCTCAGCGATGTCGAAATTACAATTCATTCTCTGGCACTTCGACGAAACCGGATTTATCTCGCAAGGCCCCACCCCTCGAGACATCGAAAAAGGCAAACAACAATTGGAAATTAAATTAAATAAAATGTATCGGTTGTCAAAACGTCCCCTTCTCTCACTCCCAAGGTTATCGGGAATCGAGATAATATCCTTGAGCTTATAATTAAAATTGAAAGGAACTTCCCCATTGAAAAAAAATAATTATTGTTGTATGTCATTTGCTCGGACGGAATTATGATCTGGGGGTATTGGAAATTTTTGGGGGAATTCATTGACGCTAATAATATATGTTCCATCTGCTCCTGACATTTTCAACAGTTTTATTAGTTAAAACTCTAATATTTACAACACGTGTATAAATTAATTAAAAAAATGAATACACACCATCGAGCGGATGGCCATGTGGCCGGCACTTATGGCTTTCAATTTTTATAAATCATTAAAACTTTAAATTTTCTTCGTCTCGCTTGCACGATTAAAAGAACTAGAACAGAGTGCTCATATTAAAAAAAAAATGGAACAATAAACACCACTGACGATCACCAAAAATAATAATAAATCATGATTCAGGAATAAGTAAAAAAAATGGACAGAAACGAGAAATGCAAAATGAAAATAATATCCGGATAATCAAATTGGCATGTAACGAGTACAGGATAACGCAAAAAAATCAACTTGGAGCTAGGCATAAATAAAATTAAGATTGACATTAAACTCGAGTGGATGAAGTTGATTGGGTCACGAGAATGGCCTCATCGGATGAATCTATCGGAATCGTCCCCGAATTTTTCTATCTCCATCATCTCTCCCAGATATCTTCACCCGACAGAAGTGGTCTTGTGTCCGCAGGTTGTCATCCACGAGTGACCAAAATGATCAACCATGAGGAGCGATTGGAATTACTCTTCAGCAATGATGCGTCTCTGAGCTTGTGGTCTTCGGTCTCCATAAGTGGAATCAAGAGGAACAAGATAGGTGACCTTATCGCTGCCCTCACTCTCGGCCTCCTGTTTGAGAATTGGTCGTTGTCTCCTGACAGGTCGTCGCTGGTGACGAGGAATATCATCGTAGTTGACATAAGCTTCGGGCCTGGCTGTCTGCTTCTTCACATAATATCCAGTGGTATTTTCGAGAGCGTAGCTAGGTTGGGTTGGTCTGGTGACTTCAGGAACAGGGGTAACAGTGTATCCAGCATGAATTAAAGCATCGAGATCGGCTTGAGTGAGAGGTTGAGCCTTAGCTGCAGGAATCCGGATGATCTGTGAGTTTCTCTCCTGATCCTGTTCAATGATCTCCTCAATAGTGAGAGACTTGACTGGTGCTTTCTTACGAAGACCCGATTGTGAGACGTAAATCTGTGAGTTGTTTGGGATTTTGTGCTTGTGTGCTTGACGGGGCTGGTTGACTTCATCTGGTTTGACAGCTGCACGAGGAACATAAGATGACCCTGACGCCTGATATTTGTTAACCTGATCGTTTGTGAGATAGCTGTTAGGAGGGAGAGGAGTGCTGTTGGGGGTTGGCAATAAATATTGAATAACTGGGGTATGTTCGGGATCCCGTTTGCGGGCTTCGTCCTGAGCACGAGCTGCCAATTGCGCTTCCTTCTGAGCTTTAGCACGAGCGGACTGATGAGCTTTCCAGAGAGCCAGGGCTTGGGCATTAGCGAGGGCCTGTGCCTGTGCCTGAGCTTTGGCCTGATTCTTTTCGAAATTCAAAGCGTAGATATGAGCGTCCTCCTGAGCCTTGAGATGAGCTGCTTGTTGTCTTTGAAGTGCGATAATGGCATCACCATGAGCTTTGTACTCGGCAGCTTCTTGAGCGCGTCTCGCTTCAGCCGCTTCGGCAGCGGCCTGCGCCTTCAAATTTGCACGGTAAGCAGCCTCAGGATCCTTTGGCCTCACTTGTTCCTCGATGTGCTCCCTACCTGCTTCACTCACGTGCCCCTGATTGATCTGCTCGAGAGCGCTCTGCTGTTTGAAGCGATCCTCGACGATGCGGATCTGCTCGAGCGCTGCTTGCTGGTGTCTCAGGTGAGATGCCTGGCTGACCTTCTGGTAGGCGAGTGCCTGGGCTTCAGCCTGCGCCTGTGCCTGAGCTTGAGCGACAGCTTCAGCTTGTGCATGAGCCTGCTGAACCGCTGGATCAACGTATTGGGGGGCGGGTCGGTAAGGCTTCCTTGGCTGGGCATATGATTGTTGTGCTTGCTGCTGATGTTGAACCTCCTCCAATGGCCGGTAAGCAACAGGCACGTGTTGAGGTGCTTGATACCTCGGCTGAGTGGTCTCGATGTGATATTGCTGATGATTCGGAGACTCTTGGATTGGCTCGGCGGTTGGTTTTACTCCATCATACTCACCAGGGTAAGCCAAAAGCTGTTGGGAATATTGATTGTAACCCTGAGGCTTGGGTAGTCGCTTCGGCTGCGTCTGCTGGAGCTTGAATTCCTGTGCCTGATTAGCCGAGACTAATTGGAGAAGCTCTTGCTCGAAGGTTCCGAGCTTTGGCCCACCGTATCCAGTTGGCACTTGGTATTCAGCATGAGATGTTCCACTTGCACGGAGGAGAGCATTAGCTTCAGCTCGATTATGGGCATCAAGCTGTGCCTGATACTCAGCGTGTGCATCAGCCTGAGCTTCCGCCTGAGGGTGAAGAGTCAATCGAGGACGTGGTGGTGCAACAGCTGGAACTCGCTGATTCTGATAAGCCTGCTGGAGATTCTGCTGCTGTCTAGCGTACGCTGGGAGCCGACGGGGTGGAGGTCCTGCTCTAGACTGCTGACTGTATGGCTGCGGTTGGGCTGATGTGTACTGCTCGACGAGGGAGAGGTACTCTGGAGACAGCTGAAAGCATCAAGGATACAATAGCATTTACACGATTCAGGTATCAATCGGGATTCCATGTACGTGTCATAATAAATGGAGAAAGTCACGTCTATACATCTGCAGGACACATTACTCATCATTGGAGATAAAAATAAATAGCGTCCACTAATTTTCCGGTTGATCGATTATACTAATTTGTGGGGGACACTCACGCTGTTTTGATTGGAATAGAGAATTATCTGCGCATATATTCTCGGATTTATTGCAATTAGAAATCAACTTTCTCTGGATTCTACTTTCTACCTTCATGAACTTGACTTTATGCAACCGTTCATCATCAAGTTATTGACTCTCAAGTGCACATCGTGGGAAATATCTGACGTTCGCATCATGAAATTATGAATGATGAGTTGGAGAAGGTGATGTTTTGTCTGTCTACATCCGTTCTCCAAGTACTTGTACCAGTGATATCAGTAGATCCAGTTCCCTAGGCTTTTTGATCCGCTCTAATGACTCAGTACCGCCTCCCCCCTCTCTCACCCAACGGTAACAGTAAATGCAAGGCCGCTAACGAAATTGAAAACTCCATTGCACTCACTTATAATCAACCGCCTCGAGGAAACACACACACGTAATTCTCTACTCATTCGTATTTCACGGGATTTTACACTGTTCTATGTTTAGCGCTGGGTGTGGTATTACCGGTTCGAGATTCGCGATTAGAAGGCGAGCAAAGTCGCCCCGCTGGCTAGATTTTAAAAAATGCACAATGATTGTGCAATAATCAGACGACTGCGTGGCATTAACACCGTCGAAGTTTAGACAACTCGATTGAGCACCAGAGATTTGTGAGAATTCGTTAACGACAATCGCTGCATTCCGCCTGTCATACCTCCACAGAATAAAAAAAAAATCATCTCGAGGGTTTTATCTGGTCGTTCCTTTGAACTCTCGATAGCTATCCGACGATGGATCAATTTTTCATACCTCATACACATCATTTCGCAAGTGGCTCTAATCAGGCGAGAGCATGTGCTCGTTGCACTATTGATTGCCATCACTTTTTTTTTCTCAACACGAAAAAAATTGTAAAAAAATAAATAAAAACGTTCAGCCTTGCCTGCCCACGGCATAATTAAAAATCATTGACATCCGTTGGAAGGCGGCGATTCACGGAAACCTCGAGTGAAATTTAAATACTGAAATCAGGCTGATGTCATTGCAACATTTGGCGACATGTTTGAAGGTGTATAGATCATATAGAATGGCCGGTGAAAGATCAACGATCGGGGCCAAATACCCCAGTTGTAGTTTTGCATGAAATTAAAACGAAACTGATAAAAAAAATGGTGAAAAAAAAATAAATAAAGAAGGAAAAAACATTCCTTCACGGTTGTCGAGTGGAGTTACGGCGGCGATAGGCGGCCAGTGGTCACGGTTGAGAGATGTAAGACCGTTAAAATTCGCATGCAAGCCTTTTATGTGAGTTGTGGCATTTACTCCATTTTCCTTTGTTCTAAGGTAGATTTCGAGTGGGACGTACCTCTTGAGCATCATCGCCGTGACGAATTATGAACTGGCTTGGGGATGAGGCACCATAGACACCAGTTGCTGACACTGGTGAACGTTTCGATGGATCTTTCACGTCGATTTCGAGGAGTACAACGTCATCGCTTGATGATTTCGAGGCTGAAGATACTTCCGTGTCTTTACAGACTGCTGTCGCCAAAAGACCTGCGAAAAATGGAGAATTAATTTTTTTAGTGGCTCAATTTTCATCAAGCAAAAACGAAAACGTAAGAGACCAAGATATTCAGTGATTCCAGGTGATTCCAATCACGTCGAAATCATTAATCTTAATTAAATGAACTCCACGGAGTCATTAAGTCATAAAACACTTATGTCATCGGTTGAAATCAAGCTGTAATTCCCGTTAATTTTCACTCGAAGTCTGTATCTCATCGATATCTCCACGGATTTTCATCCAGCAATCGAGATCATTTTAGAGGATTCCAGATAAAAAACATCATTACAATTTTGAGGTATCCTTTCGCCGTCCAGTCTTGAAAATTAATAATCAAAATGATGGAAAATTTGATCGTTAGGGCTGATGCAATTAGTTCAAACTATCCGCTAATTTTTTGATAATCAAACCTAGAGAAGGATAATTGCATTGAATTGGACATCGGGAATGTGCACACGCGGAAAATTCACCGAAGATAGACGCATATTATGTAGCCCTAGATGCCAACTTTTCCCACGAGATTTAGCATTGGTACACTAGTTATGCAGCTGAACATTTAGCTCTGATCGTCGGCGTTGATATTGTAGTAGTCTAACCGTATCATTAAACCCAATGTACGTAATTAATACTCTATTCCAGAGTAACTCCAGGTGGTGTGGCCCGATGGTTAAATTTTGAATGATTTTGCGCTGATCATAACTCATTCAAAAATGACTTGTGCATTTTTCATTATTTTATTCGTGGGGATAATTTACTGAGTTGATTTCAACAGCTGTTAATTATTTAAATGAGATATTGGGCAAGCCTGATGTGGTCTTGGAAGACAAGTTGCCATTTTCGCAATGACTTCCTAGTGTTTAATTAGAGTTGTATCTCAGATCTTCCCCGGAAGTGACGGAATGAGATTTAGCTCCCACGGTGACGCCTTCAAAACGGAAATTCGAGTGGTACTTTGGTGGATACCACCTGTTTGTCTT
>NW_011887763.1:156573-157888 GCF_000806365.1 Fopius arisanus | reverse complement strand
ATTTTATTAATTTCTCCCATGATGACAAAATGGCATGACGAAATTGACAATTACGACGGAAAATTCAACCCGTGGAATTTTTCTTTCGTAGTTGTTAATTTAGAAAGCATAAAAAATGAAATCTTATGGCTTTTCCTGTGTGATATTTTCTGTTGGACATTCTCATTTAAAAAACGACCAGAAAAGCTGCGGCAATTTTTTTTCAATAAAATTATCATCCTGTAAAAATTCTGCGCAACAAATTTATTGCAATAGTTTTTTTAATAAAAATTTTCATAATTCACGTTTACAAGGGGATAAATAAAAATTCTCGTTAAAATTCTTCGATTATTATTTAATCTTTTTTAGTATTATTCTGCGTTTTTCAATAATAATCGACGGTCGGGGGTTTTTGATACATAAATAACTCAATGATTTATCAATTTTTGTGATTTTTACATTTATTTTTTATTTATCTCACGAGATCGAATGCTGTAATTATAAAAATCGTGATGGAACTTATGTCTTTTATTTTCTCATATTGAATGGTTATGTAATACATATGTCTGTGTATTAGGTCGTATCCTTTTCAACCCTCCGGCTCTTTTGCTTCGGTTTCTTTGTGTTACTTCGATCAGACTCGCGTCCAGTGATATTATGATATTATTTGTAACATTCTGGTTGGACTCATGAAAAATTTCGAGATATAACGTCCAGGCACTAGGTGAAACGCGATAACTTTTGCGGAATTCCAGGTAATATTATACCGCTCGAATAAAGTTCAGGAATTTAAGAGCACCAGTTTACTGAGGATTTACTACTTTCGTTTTGGAGGAAAATTGAAATCTCGTGGACAGTCTGCAAACATTTTCGAGAGTCAGGACTCGAGTCAGGACATTCGATTTATCTCCAAAAATACTGAATTTTTATTTTCTAATATTCATCTTTATTATTCATCATTTCGGAATAATCTCTGAATCGATTCAAATTTTTATTTGAATTTTGAGAAAATTTTGCACTGAAATTTTTTGGGTTCTCATTGATTTTTTTTTAATTCTTGCAAAAAAATTCTGGAGAATTTATACTTAAATCGCGGTAGAAACTTTTGGTTAATGTCAGATAACCGTGAAAATTCGGGTGTTGTAAAATAATTTTAAAAGATAGAGTAAAAAAATACAGACGGAGTATGACCCAATCCTGTGCAATCCTCGATTCACATGAATTCGGTGGAATACTCAAACTTTTGTCATCGAGTTCGCAAAAACTCGCGAAGAATTTAGTAATAACTCCAGTAATCTTTCCTAAGATTACAAAAAAAAAAGAAGTTTCTCCGCGT
>NW_011887763.1:155084-156563 GCF_000806365.1 Fopius arisanus | reverse complement strand
AATACTCAAACTTTTGTCATCGAGTTCGCAAAAACTCGCGAAGAATTTAGTAATAACTCCAGTAATCTTTCCTAAGATTACAAAAAAAAAAGAAGTTTCTCCGCGTACAAGAAATTCGACCTAGATTTTCCGTGAAAATTCGACTCTCACAAAAAAATTTTGCGGTTTCACTGCAATTTTTTAAAAATATACAATTCATCTTAATTTATTTACCATAAAAAAGGGATTCCTGTGAATTCCAATTTTCCAATAAAAAAAATAAATAAAGTAATCAAATAAATAATAAAAATTCTTTGATGTCACATGCCAATTTTATTTTCACAGTGCGGTAATGAGAATTAATTTACCATCGGAGAAATTTTCTTCAGACATTTCGAACTCGTTAAACTGATAATTATAAAATCTCAAATCGCCACTCAACAAATCTGGTGACAGATAATTAGCGGTGACTGGCTGATACGACTTTTACTCGATATTTGGAGTACGTGTGTGTGAATTTGCAAGGAATTGGTGTTTCTCGTGATTGGAATTCGCAAAAGGCAATATTCTGGTAAAATCCGATCATGCGTCTCCATTCTCTCCAGATAATACCACTTTTCAGGATAAAAAATCATCAACAAATTCTCACTGAAATGCAGCCACTCGACGCGTGCTGCATTATTTTGCACTTTATGAGTTATAAATATTTAACGGGGGATTATCTAATAATCTAAATATTTCTCCAGGGGACATAAAAGCAAATCCCTTTTTGCAGCTTCTCGGCATTTTTTTTCAGCGATATCCAGTGCATTGTAACCAATTATTATTATTTTCTATCAATAGTCAATATGTCAATAAAAAATTTTGAATTTCCCTCGCCACTGAATTCTTTCGCAAAATTTATTTAATTGACGGCAAAAAATTTGCGTGAATACTGTATCAGTAATTACTAATCGCGATTGAATTTCTTAATTACGAAAAAATATATTTGTCAATATGAATGAATGGATTGATGCACCAATAAATTTCATTGAAATAAAAAAATGGGAAATGGATGAAAAAATGAAAATAATGAAAATTTATGTTTTTATTATCTTGATCAATTGATGTCTTGATTGGCTGGAGGTAGACGGTGGAATTGGCACGTATGAGGATCGAGAATAATCGCTTTGTCAAGAGTCTGCGTTAAATATCGAAGGGGGAAGAATGCCTATGAGAATATTATCCTGCATGCAATAATTCGTCCGGATTGGCCAACTACTTAGGATTGAAGAGAGTGCACCCCGTGTGATTCGGATGAGAAGAGTTAAGCAACATCCTTTCCCAAGCTAACTAACTCGATCCTTGAGAATATTTCCACTTTCGGGGTTTCATCAGCTTTCATTATTACAAAAAAAAAATAACAAAGACCATTCATCGAAGACTTTGACACCTCGACTGGGAATCGCCTGATCTCTCACTGATAACGAATAATTTATTATTTGATTATTTTCAATGAGG
>NW_011887763.1:151590-153674 GCF_000806365.1 Fopius arisanus | reverse complement strand
AAAAAAAAAATAACCGAATCGTAATTTCTCACTGGAAATTCAAATTAAAATTACCGACAATAAAAATAATTTGGCGTAAATACATTTATATAATTATTTGCATTTGAATTCATGGATTTTCTTGCAATTAGTCAATTGATTTTGCACGAGTAATATTTTTTTTACTGTAACTTTTATTGATTCTTTTTTTTGTGTTAAGAATTTCCGTTAATCTCACCGAAATATACGGCCATATATTCTCACGAAAGGAGAATAAAAATCTCAGGAAATAACTCCTGAATTTCAGTAATTGCTCTACCAATTTTGCCTAAAACAGGTGAAGAAAAATGGCCACTCGAGGTATTTTTTAGTGTTCATAAATCAGAGATAAATTGATCAATTGACCTGAGCTCAGATACATTAAAGACGATAGAAAGACTGCAAAAATTCAGAATTTCAAAATAATTCCAAGAGAAATACTCGCTGCAATAATGCGGAAATATCACAGACTTTGTCGTTAAAAATGACAAATTTGTTCACTTGAACTTTCAAGTGCAATTTCCTAAGAATGAAAATCGCGTGTGAACATGCGATTTGCGTGGAACAACACGCGATCTTCGGTCTGAGATAATTACACTTGAAATTTAAAATAAAAAAAAGGGGATTTTCAATTTTTGAATTGATTCGGTTCCAATCGCATGTCCCAGCGACTTGGAATGGACTAGCCTCAGTCGGTGGTTAGAAAGGCAATCGCGTACATAGATACGAATTTATTTAAACGTTTCGAACGTACCATGTTTTTACTGACTCTCTATGTACAGAGAGATCTGTCTTTCTCAATACTTCACGGAAAATGCACGAGATTTCGGTCCACAGGAAAAAAAATAAACTTCAATCTACGGTATTTTATACTTCATTCCCTAATGTCTAATTATAAATCATATAATAAATTGAAATCTATTTTTTTATTTCCTTTTAGAGTCACCATGTGAGGAAAATCCTCGCATATTGAATTAAACGAGATTTATATTAAAAATATTACAAAGTTTTAATTGTTTATTCAAGTTGTCTAATTGGGGAGAGAAATTGTTTGTTACCAATAATTTTTAACATTTATTAAATGCTTCATTAATTGATCAATAAGTTTATAAAAAACCCTTTCCCTGAATTTAATTGTAAACATTTCTGCGGTTGGAAATAAATATTTTTTGTATTTATTGTTTATGTATTGTTTATGAATTGGAAAAATACGGAGAGGGCTATATTATTTATTTTTTGAATATTCATTTGCGGATTGCAAATTCAATGTTTGGGGGATGAATATTGAAAATGAAATCATTTGTGAATTTTAATAATCTTTAATAATTCCGTTTCTAATTTTTAATGACTGAAGACGCTTTGGAGAAATTTTGAAAGACGGTAAAAATTATTATTTGTAATTTGACATAATTTTAATAGAGTTTATTATCGTAAGGGGCTTAAATAGTCCAGTGAAGTCATCCAATTGTGAAAAGAAATTTTTTCGTTACGGATAATTTCCCAGGATCATTAAATAATTTCTCTAATTGACGAATGGAATTAAGAGTAATGGAGTGATTTCTATGTTGAAATGGAGAATATTTTTTTGTAGATTCAAAATTTATCGAATTACTCCAGCGATTTTTCATTTTGCGGAATTATATTTGACTCTTTAATGCTTGAGCTGTTGAAAAATTACGGAAGACATTGAAAATTATTGGCTGTAATTGCTGGTAATTTTAGCAGATACTATTATCGTCGTGATGATCAGGATGAGGGCAAGAAGTAATTTACCGGTTGCCCTTTTTACTCAAAGTTCATGACTTCCGTGAAACGGCGATAAATTCTCGTTTCCTGATTTCTTCAAGCGCTTCAAAAATGAAAGTTAATAAAAAATTTTATCTGATTCTTCAGTTCGCGACGTACGAATTCTTGACGCCTGAGAAATTACCGAAAAATTATGTGAAAGCCCCGGAAAATCGCCGGTAATTTTCCGAAATTTGAATTTATCAATTATCCATCATTCCCTGGGTAAAAAAATTTCCAATCGGAATATTTTTTCAAAATGTTCAAAAAATTTTTTTTAT
>NW_011887763.1:128093-150660 GCF_000806365.1 Fopius arisanus | reverse complement strand
ATGTTTGAAATCCGGGAAATAAAATTTCCTGAATATTGTCTTGTGCGAATTTCGTTGGCAAGAATGTTTTTTAATTGGTGGAATCAATCTATCAACATTAATTGCCGGATGATTCATTGAGGAATGAAAAATAAATGAGAATTGCGGAAGGAAGAGTGACTGAATTATTCCATCGGAAATAGTGTGTTTGCACTTGCATGAGGTTTTTTTATGTAAAAGCGAGAGTGGCAAACTTCCGGTTGAGTGGATTTCTAATGGAAGTAAGAGTGCAAAGTTATGAGATCCTCAACATCCAATAGATCGTCAATAATCGATCATTGACATCAAGTGATTTCAAGGTCTGAAATAAACGATAGAATTGAGGCATTCACCCTAGGGCCCATTCTTTGTTGTCCATTTTGCGCACTAGGATTTCCTCACAACACTTTTCGATTATTTTTATTTAAAAAAATGTCACATTTCACTGGTTTTCACTGGACACTTGGGGGTGGAAGTACTCGTTGATTGGGTGGACGTGGGGGTAAGAGGGTGAAAGGGGTGAAATTGTTGACTGGGGTTGCACTCACCTGCGAGGATAAGTTGCCACATGATGAACAAATGGGTGACGGTGACGACGAGAGAATGTTGGGTGGAAGTTGGCAACTCCGGGCTTTATAGAACCCAGGGGAAAGGCCGCGCCCGATCCGGACCAGGTGGGGTGAGACAGGGCTTTTTCCGCGGTGGTAGGTATTTATTTTCGGTTGAATTAGGTGGCATTATGAGAAACAGCAAGAGAGAAGAACATCCGCACCTAGAAATCATTTTTTCCAACATCATATTTTTTATATAAATTTTTATTCATATATTTCATGGATTTTTATATTTCATTTTTTTATGTACTTCAAAATATATGTTTTATATTTTTTATATACTCTTTATTATCTCCCGTATTTCCATATAGATGAAATCCAATTGTTAATAATCATGTATAATTAATTTTTAATATTTTTTTATTTTGAAAAAAGGGAATATTGCAAATAATAACAATTAATATTTTTTACGGTATTTTTTGGGGGAATTCGAAGGAATTGGAGACATTTCGGATTTCAATTTCTCTGATTATTTAAATAATTGAATTACCTCGGTTATTATGCACCGAGAACATGATTTCAGGTGAGTAAATGTACTTAAGACAATCTTTACATACAGTCGAGTTTAAATACTGGTTTTGAACAAATTCGTGTAGCTCAGTGTGTGATTTAGACGTGGGACGAATTATACGTAATCGTTTACTATTTTTTTATTGGTAGAAATTTTTTTTTGCCAATAAACAAATAATTTTTCCTTTCGGTAGAAAATTTGTCATCGAAAAAATTTTTTTTTCTTGTGAAAAAATAAAAAATCACCCACAATCACAGAATTTCTTGATTATTAATTTAAATAAACGTAAAACATAAAACAAATTGAATGCTAATGTTTTTGGACGGATTTACTTCATACATACAATAATTACAATTATTTATTCATAAATTCATTTATTTATAATCTAGTACAATAATTACAATTATTTATTTATAAAAAAAAGGGATAATCCAGTGGCGAAAATAATTGAGACAGCAATTATTCTATTACTATTTATACAAAGAGAAATGGAGTTTTAGTTAGTCAGCTGATAATTGGCGTTGAAAAATAGTGGAGTGATTAAATAATAATAATTCAATAATTAGAGGGCACTTTACCGGTAATTTTGCCAAGTGTGAGGTAGCCCTATTATCATCAACGACTTTTATCTCCAGATTATCCGAGGCAATTCAATCCCGGAGGTTATGAATCAACAGTTCCGGCTTGAAGTGGGCGAAATTTAATGCAATTAAATTTTTTACCCACCGTATCAAAGTGACTGAATGTATTTATCATGTGTACTTCTGCATTGTTGTCAAGGACGGCAACCAGTTGGGAAATACTGGCGGAACTGTGGCAAGTTAATACACCCGTCGCTAAAGTAATACACCCGGATAGTGCACATGAGAAACATTAACGTAACAACCTTTTGTTTTCTAGAGGATATTTGTCAAGCGATTCCGGGAATTAAATGCATATGCACGAAAAATGAAAGTTCACTTTTCTTTTTCATTTCTATTTCCAATCCGATAGCAGATCGTGTTACAATTAATTTTGAGGATTAAACAATTGGTAATTTAAATCTCTCGTCAATTTTTCTGTGCTGAGATTATTAATTGATATTGGAGAATAATTTTTTTTATGTTTTAATTTATTTAATTTATATGGGGAAAATATGGAGATTCTAGTTCTGGAGATTTTTTAAAGAAATTACGTATTTTTTCATTGTTAATGGAAATAGGAAGAGAATGATGTTTTGAATTTTTCACCGCGAAAGTCCGGGAAAAAAGGGAAAAATATAAAAAAGTTGACAGAATTGGGAATTAGGAAATCAAAATAATAGTTCATTAAAAATTTTTCATTGGCAATAACAATTAAAGTCCTTGCAAATTCGGCGGACAAAAAAAATTGTAATCGGAATACTTTTTCCGAATTTTCAAAAAATTTCTGGAAAATTTTTCCGAATTTTTTTTTTATGAAAAAGAAAAATTGGAAAACAAAACAATTTTATTTTCGCAAAAGTTTTGAAAAACTTTTCAAAACATTTCCCAAAAACACAATTGTTTTGTCCCCCGATATTTTTATTTAAAAAAAAAAAATTTCTGAAAATTTTTCATAAATTTTTTTTGCAAATTCGGAAAAATATTCCAAAATTACAATTTTTTTTTACCTGGGTGACTAGTAATTTGAGGGGATTTAGGGGGCAAAAGGGGATAAAAAAAAAGGCGATGGGTGGACTTGACTCAGCGGATTGGCGCGTTTGTTCTGGTGTACAGAGTAATACGATAGAGTACCGCCACCCGCATTTCTTTTGACCGATTACCTTTCCCACGGCGGCTCATGTATACCGCATTTATATCACAGTCTCCTAGTGCACCAACTACAACTAGAATAGACTATATCCCTATTTCACCCTTCTCAATGCAGTATAAACTATTCTAGTATCCACGTACGGCGCTATGAGAAATCCTTGTCGTGGGCGTGTGTGCCACGGATTGTGATGCAATTGTACAATATAAAATCATCGATCTACTTTGGAAATTTAGACGCAATCCTATTCCCTCAGGATCAATACTATCTAAAAATTCCACAAAAACCTGAAATAAAAATAATTGAAATCAATACAAAATTCATCAGCATTTTTCAACTGAAAAATCTTGTCATCTCTCTGAACAACTCAACTCATCACTTAATTCCCCCTTTAATTCCCCCCTTTGACAAATAATTCGATATTAATATTAAATTTTCATCTTGAGAAAATGATTTTTGAAAAATCAATCTCCCCTAAATTCCCCGAATTTCATAATTTCATTTTACCATGATAATTTATTCATTAATTCTATCATATTTTTTTTTAATTATGAAAATTAATTTTCTCGCGGTGAGAAATAAATGAATATGCATGAGAAAAGTAAAGAATATCATCTACCACCATTTAAATAGAATTACTCCCCGATAATCAGTCATCGAATTATGTGGGAAATATAATAAAAACCTATATAATTAATAATAATAATAATATATTCATTGCTGAGTATTTCGAGCGTGAGGTCGTTGTTCGGATGCTCAATACTAAATGTCAAAAGTACCGGCAAATTGTTAATAACAATTTCAAAGTTTATGAGCCATGCGTCATTGACCGTATAATATCGCCATTTCCATAAACTCACGATCATTATAAAACGATCGACACTCCAGTAATACGACGATTACCAGCTTTGAGCCACCAATCAGCCGATGGTATTTATAATTTTACCCCAACAACAAGAGGCAACAACTTGATTTTATAATCTCACTGTCTCACGCCACTTACCGGATAAAATCCTGTGATACTTTCTCATTGCTGGGCTATATGCGAGAAATATTGTGCAATTGAATTGTACTATATACTGGCTTTTCCAACTGACAATGAGACAACGATAAGTCATTTCACCTGAAAAATCAACCGACGAATTATTATATTTTTATTCAATTTTCCACAGACAATCAGACGGATAATCGCTGCCATAATTATGATAATTGCTGCCATAGGATTGAGTAATTCAGTGGTTTAATGTAATGGCGATATTATTTCACACTTACGTGGGATTAATGCAGATGATTTTAATGCGCCACTTCAACTCAAACTCAAACAGCGAATTCAGGTGTTGGGGGATTAATGGATATTTTATCGTGCTTTTGGCGGAAGTCCATAAAAATATGTATAAATAACAGAGAAAGTTCAATGTTCTTCATTTCTAAAACGATTTTGCAATAATTGATAATTTATTGTAATCGATACCGAAATCAATTATTCATCAGTGAATTCGCGTTCATAATTTACTTCGATGAATGATGGTAATTTCGAAATAACACAGCGAATGAAAATTATTTTCCCTAACAGCCTCCATTAAACCCAAACAAATTTACTTAAGACAATAATTAGAACAGAGATTTATGTACGAATTTAACGCATTTTGTACTCTAAAACAGATTTATTCGACAGAAATATTTTTTTTTTGGTGTAACGCACGATCTAATGAACAAAAAATAATTAAAAAAAACAGAAATTAGTGAACACCCACAAATAGATGTTAAAATGAAATAATTAAATCGCTCGTTATTCATTTAGTTTGGTAACAACTCCCGTAAAAGGAGATGTAGCATTAAGTACTGCAACGTGTCTGTACATTAATGATTTGTAATTTCTCTCTTTTCAGTGGGGAAAAGGGAGGAGATTGAAGGAATGCCTGGAGTGATTCAAAAGACTTCCGCGCGTGCATTCAATTTGCTGCATTTAGGTACATATCGTAACGTAATTGCAGACTCACTCGTGATATCAAGATCCATGGAAGGGTGTGAGAGAATTGAGGTAAGACGAGGGTTCAAACGGTACTTAACCTTTCTGCTGGATTATTTGTTCAATTTGATGCTCAGGTTGAATTTCCTATTTTCACGGTTCAATCAACTTTACGGTATTATCCAGCAATTGAATTCACCGGAAAAAATCAGCTGATGATTACGCGCTAATTATCATCAGAAATGTATCCCTCCATCTTTTTTATTTCAATTTTTTACTTTCTATTGAATATTCTGCGAAAATATCGCATCATTCAATTTTATTTCGACTTCAATATCGTCATTATAATTTCGTTATTTTATTATTAATTAAGGCAATTTATTTATTTATTTCGTACTATGGGATTAATGGTGTTGGAAAAGATCAAGTCTTTTCATTATTTTACCGCATGTTTGTAATTGAGAAATTATTTTTTATAATGACAAAGCCAGAAATATTTCTGTGGAATTCTTAATTGACGAATGAATTGATTTCTTGAATTAAAAATTGAATTGAAATTAAAAATTGAATTGAAATTAAATTGAATTGAACTCAAGTATCATCACAAAAATATAAATTTGACACTGTGAAACTTCAATTCAGAGAATGAACCAGACTGCATGCATCAGTGCATCTGAAACCGTGTAACGAGGAAAAATGAAAAAAAAAAACGAATGAATCTCTCCAGAATTTTTCCCACAGTTGTATAAAAGCCGTAATGAGTAGTTCTCTCGGCTAGAGAATCCTCACACACAAGTTTTCCCGTTCATTATTATCGATAACCGCCACCTGACTCAATCACAATTGCATCTAAGGAATAAAAAACATAACAAATTCTTTCATTTCCCTATTTTATTAATTTTTATTAACGAAACGTTGAGAAAAAAAATTTTTTCACTTGTGCAGTTTAATTTACTATTTAATGATTGACCTAGTGGTCGTCCTCGGCGTTCCACCTACGCCAGTATTTTACCAGCACTGGGGAACGCCCTTACTTGGTAACCAATAGCCGACACTTCTATTCAAATGTTCACCAGCATAAAAATACCATGGACATGATAATTTCACGTCTGACATGCGACCGAAAAGGATTTCGTAACGTGAAAATGCATTTTTCCACGTCTGATGAAATGCAAGAAATAATCCAGCCAACCTGGCCACTTCCGTGAGAATAAAAAAATTTCTGATGAAGAGGGAAAGACCCAGAGGGATAGTAAACTCTCGAGGTCACTGTCCCGGGTTACTTCTAGTTCAACTTCATGCAGAAGTTGGGAAAAAAAAAGTCTATCTGTGTATTTTGTTCACTCGATAAGAATACAAACTGAATCCTTCACTATCTCGATGTCGTGATCTGCACTAGGATAATCGTTATCCTTTCTCCTTCGTTTCTGTTCAGGATTTATCGGATAAATAATCATTTTTTTTTCGCGTAATCGGTGTTTCTGGAGATTGTGTGACCGACACCTAATCACTCTGTTAACTTATTGTACATCGAGTGGGTTGTAATGATACGAGGGTATCAATTATTGTCGGGGTTATGCATTTTATTTGGTCGTACATTAATTGGAACATTTCGAATGGGCCAGTGACTTCTGGAGGGATTTAATTTATAATATAATTTCATTAATTCCATATATTCCAATTATTTTTCTCATGCCTCAAGGGAAATTGATAAATTTAGAGAGTATCTGCGTTTTCAATTCGAAAGAGGAAACTCAAATAAAAATGAAGTATCAGTTAAATAATTTAAATAAGGTAATAAAAAATAGAGAAATTTCAGCGAGATTAATTTTATGATGATTTTTTGAGCTTTCCGCGTTGAAATTGAAAATGCAGGAGATGAAGTTATGGCGGCGAATTTCTTCATGTGTTGGTGTTGCTGGTCTTCAGGGGATTTAAATAAAAACTTTCATCTTCGTGAAATGCCACTTGGATTCAAAATACTGCGATTCTCAGCTTCTCACGTGCTATCGCCTCTTTGCGATCCTTCGGGACGAATGGATTCGTCGTCAAATCCCCATTCAATCTAGGAAAATATCAATCAGAGCTACAGGATTTCCACTTAATTACAAGAAAAAAATATACTTGAATCTCAAATATTCCAGTACCTTCGAAAAAATGAAATTACATTTTTTCAATTATTGTAATTATTTGGGGTGTATTGGAAAAATAATATCATATGACGTTTTTAATTTTCTACTAACCAACGCGGATAAAAAAAATTGTAATCGGAATTTTTTTTTTTTAATTTTCAAAAAATTTTTGGAAAACTTTTCAGAAAACTTTTCTTTTGAAATAAAAAAAATCGGGAAACAAAACAATTTTATTTTTGGAAAATGTTTTGAAAAATTTTTCAAAACTTTTCGAAAAAAAAAATTTTGTTTTTCAATTTTTTTTCTTTCACCGAAAAATGTTCTGAGAATTTTTCCAGAAATTTTGGAAATTCGGAAAAAATATTCCCTACATTTTTTTTACCGGGTAAATGAGAATAGATACAGAATAATGAAATGCAAATAAAAAAAATAATTAATTAAAAATGGAATATACTGGATTGAAATATATTTTTTCTGATGAATAAATCGAGCAATAATTTTTGAGCAATGAAGTCAGGATTTACCCATAGAGTTTGGTTGCCTCATGACAGTTAACATTGTACCACCAGTCGCAGGCGAACTCCTTCTGATTGAATAACGTACCATTGCTGCAGAGGAATGAGGCCCCCTGGTGGCCCTCCCGTCCGTCATGACAAACGTGGTAAGCCTGGAAAAAAAAATCGCCATTACTTGAGAATTGGTGGGAAATTAGTTCTCTATCGGAGTGCAGAGAATCGATGAACGCGTGTCTGATGAATCAGACTCCATTACATGCTGTAACATCATTTCGGTCCATACGATAATCGAGGAGTTTGCGAAATAGGGGAATCACAGACTCTTGAGAAATCCTCAGTTGGTACGCCCCAGTAAAATTCACACAGAAAAAAAAATTTAATCATAATAATATTCATATTATCATTATTATTCGATTTTTAAAATTCATTTAAAATTCATTTATTCATATTTGGAATGTCCGGTGCAATAAAAATGATCGACGAAGAAAAAAAAAAGATCTCGGTCTAATTAGAGAGGGATTAATGATAAAATAATTTCGCTGGCATTCCTGATGGAAAATCAGGTATCAAGTTTGAGAGAGACTGTTTCAAAAGTCCTGAGTAGCCTTAAGGCCTTTGTAATACACCAGACTGACTTTTTCTTATATAATAGCGCTCCAATTCTCCAATTCTCCACTCTCAGTTTTATCAGTCCTCTCTTCGCTTCTTTCCATTTCCAATAATAAATTTATCGATGGAAATATTATTGGTTGTTCGAGACCACAAGAGAAAAGGCATTGCACCTTATAAAATTTAATTTTTCGTTGGAAGAGAGTAGGGGCAATTCGATGCATAATTTTTTGAATTTTATCCTTTGAAGATTTATGCTTTTGGGATCAATTATACCAGCCTTTCGAAATTGCAATGTCGATCCGCAGGCGACAATTACCTTCACTCGAGTCATTATTCTTGTTCATTAAATTTAAAGTGTACATCATCTGAGGATTTCTGATTTCATTTGGGAGTCGCTTCCGCGTTGCGGAATATGTCCTTTCGCATTTATTTATGTTTGAATGTTTCTTTTTGAAAACCGTGGGGAAAGACTTTGGAATTTTTTAATGGACTCCTGCGAATTTTAGCGCGAATCTTGCGGGTTTTTCCAAGAAATTTTTTGCTCATGCGCCGGCGGGTTTATCAGTAGATTGGAGTATTGGAGGTATTTCTTGCGGATTTTCAATGATACACTTTCATCCAGCCTATCGTCCTTGTAATCATTCCCAATGCTCGGATTTTATTGGTTTTCTTTCTCTTTTTTAATACATTCGCTTGCATTCTTTTCATTTTTAGCGTCGGTGGCTTACAGGATTCATTTTAGAGGTAATAATTATGATGATAATGACTGTGGGTAAATAATGAGAGAAACACATAATAAGATATCACCAGATTTAATAACTTCATTACGAAGTTGAATATCTCGAGTAAAAAAATTGTAATCGGAATATTTTTTCGAAATTTTCGAAAAATTTGAATAGAAAATTTTTTTTATTTTAGATGGCGTTTTTTTTGGGAATATTAAAAAATCGAAAAAGTAGGAAAATAAAAGTATAATTGAAAGAAAAAATTATATTCTCAAAGGTTTCTAGAAAATTATAAAAAAATTTTCAAACATTTTCCAAAAATACAATTGTTTTATTTCCCGATTTTTTTTTGTGTCAAAATAAAAATTTTCTGAAAAGTTCTCCAGAAATTTTTCAAAATTCGGAAACAATATTCCGATTACAATTTTTTTACCGGGACTGTACAGAATTAATGGAATTCCAGTAAATTCATAAGTGTTCAGTGAATTTCCAATTTTTATAAATTTTTCTGGCTTTTCGTCATTTCGGTACAACAAAAATCAAATGTTTCCTTAATTTTCCGATCTTTCAACCAGGAAAATCCCGGAATATTTAATTTTCCACTGCCAAAAAAATCAGTTCAATAATTCTCAGTACCTATATTTTTTAGAGCTTGTGTAGCTTTACTGTTTAAAGTAAAGCGTGAGTTTCAGTAATGGAAGGCGATGTAGAATATAGAGTAACACGATACATAATGTAATGATATGTTTATGAAAGTTCGTCGGGGAGTTTATCGCCGCTAAACCTTGACTTTTCATAAAAAATATATTTTATTTCGCAATTAGAAATGCCTTCGCTCACAACTATTCAGATGATCTACAATATTTTTTTCAATATCCTCAATCTAGAGTACAAGGCATTTACTCAGTGATTCATAAAAAAAAAGTCGAAAAATCGAATGAAAAAGAAAAGAAAAAAATTGTAATAAAATAGTAAATCTCTTTTTGGTTTTTTTTGCGAATATCATAAAGGAAATATTGAAAGAAATTAAGAATGAATCAACATGTTGATTAGCAAAGGAATATTGTAGAAGAATGGATTGTCTCTGACTGACCTGACAGCCGGTTTCGGGATTGGCATACATCCCGGGTACAAAAGGCACCCTTGAACACGAGAATCCAGTCTTTGGAACCTGATGATACAAGGGGAAATCCACCCCAGGAACTCCAGGAATTTTACTAAAATCCTGTTCCTTTTTCCTCTCTTCTTTTTTAAACTGGAGCTGCACAGGCCCCTGAACTGGTTGATGCCTCACCTCCTCCCGAGGTGGCTGATCCTCCTGATAATCCTGAAATTCCTGATACTCTTGATACTCCGGGTACTCATCATAAACTTGAATCCTGAACCTCCGATCCTGTAACAACACCCATTAACTCCAATCATCTGCGCTTTTTCAATAGAATTAATTAAATTAAAAATTCATTAACAAACGATAAACTAGAATTAACGCACGTTCCACCCCAATTTTCGGCTGATATCTCGGAATTTAATGAAGATAGCGATATTTTCATAACCACCTTTTTTGTAGCTATCTGTTTTTCACACAAAAAATATATTCACAGAAATATCGATATCTCCGTTCCCCTTCGAGATATTCGCTGAGGGATGGTGGAGAAAAAAAGTTATCCGAGTTTATCACTTGGGGACATATTTCCGCAGAGTACAATCAGTCGGTCAGAGTATCGACTTCATTCATCGTTTCAATTCACTGCACCCAACCGCTATTTTTCCGCTCCCTCGACTGTTCCACTGATCTTCACTGCGAGTTTAATCAAAAAAAAAAAAAAAAAATACAGAAAAACTGCGAAAACCCAGTGTTCACCGACCGAATCAGTCTCTTCGCAAAGTCAAGGTCATGATTGCCAAGAAAATAATAATAACAATAGTAAAACAATAATAAATAATATTTTTTTATTATTTTTCAATTTTATACTATAATTAATCATCATTACGAAATTTTCAGATCCAAAAAAATTGAATTAAAAAAAAAACATTGAATTTCGATAAATTTTTTTTTTTTGGCGCCAATCACTTTATTCGGTCTCGAAAGGGGAATGCAAATGAATTTTTGAAATTCAAGATTTTTGAGGAACAAGGAAATTTTTTTGATAAATGTATTTTCGATGGGGGAGAGATCGAGGGGAGAGGAATGGAATGTAAAAATATATTTATATCTGGTTTATATCTGGTGAAAAAATAATAGGAAAATATATTTTACCGTGGGGGTCTGATTATAATTGAAAGTAACTACTTGCAGCGAGTGCAGGCGTTGCCAGCGCCACAGTACTACAGCTACAACGAATTACTTAAGGATTTTATTCACCTGCGAGAGGGTGAAGGTGAATCCCCCGATGATAACGAGATATTGTAGGACTGTGTAGCTCCTTGCCATGACCGTACGGAGTTTCACGTTGAGGTAAACTGGTCCAGCTTCCGTTGTGGTTGAGACTCCCTTGCCAGGCATGAGCTAAATTATGTCACAGAGAAAGTCACCAGTGACTGAATATTCCACAACCCCACCCCTTCATCGGGCGTTACCCACGTAAAAATATCAAATTCAATATCCTAATGAGATTGATTTTTATGGATGACAATTTACTCTCGCAAATCAATTCCAATAATTTTTACAGAATATCCATTCTATTATTTTATTAATTCCTTGTTTATACATTTTCTCATTTTTATTTATCAATTTTTCATTGATTTCATTTTTTTTTAAATTTTTTATCTTGTGCACATTATTTTATAAAAATCATAATCATATCGAAAAGTATTTACATCTGGGAATAATTGTTAATGAATTAAGTTGACACTCGACACGATTTAACTATTTATTACGTCCCGATAATTTCAGAGGAAAATCATGTACGAAATTGTGAGAGAATTTTTGTTGAACCATATTCAATGGAAATTCATGACACAATTGTTCCCTTGGACACCGAGGAAAGAAAATATATTATTCCAGTTGAAAGAAAGTTTTCTAGTGGATTCTACTGCTTTCCATGAATTTACTGGTGTAGAGCTCGGCGTTTACTGGTGTATGTATAATTTTCCTCCGGTGGAAAACAAGATCGTAAATTATGGCGAAGCGTCGAAAAATAGAGGAATACTTTTCTTGGAGAAGTACGGACACTCCGGAGGATTTAGTGACGCTAAACTATTGAAACTCCGTGGGTTTTTCATCCTTTACGCAGAATAATTAAGACTGCAAGATCTAGGGGATTAAAGCCACTGTTGTTCCTCCAGTTGATGAGCAATTTATCCGCAATTAAAGTCCTCTACTTTCAGGGCAATAGCTTTTAATTTGAAAGCCCATCGATTTTTTTCTTTATCTACCTCTGAATTTTTATTGCAAATCCAAACTAAAATTTATTTGAAACTCAATTTTTAGAGTCGATTTATCACATCGATCTATAGAGCTTATTTAATTATTATTAATAATTACAATATGGCTGACAGATCTCTGTGATACCAACGAACATCAACGCGGAGAGTTATCATACGTCGGGAGAGTGAAATATTTTTAATATTAACTAATAATTCTCGCTCCTGCAAATTTGATTATAGAATTTTAATAAACACTGAACATTCGAAAGTGAGAGGTAATGTAACACCTCTGTAATAATAAACCCTTTCCAATGACCAATATCTCTCGATCATCGATAGAGAAAGTTTATAGAATTCTACAAGCGAACAGTATCTTCCTGAGACAAGAATATCACCGGTGCTTTTCTCGTTTGATTAAATTTCTTCGTGTTGATATCAATGGAGATCATTTCACTCCAGAGTTGAAGATTTCAATAATTCCTCGTAAATTAGATAAAAACTGATTTTTTCCTACGCAATGGATAGTGATACCTGCGACTCTTCAGTTCATTCAATTTACTCATCAACATTTACTCATGAATTGTCTCACAAAGTTATGAATAAAATTGGACGAGCACTGGCTCCACGTCGTGACGCACTTCTCGTATAAAAAAATATTTAAAAAATATCAATAGCACTTTTTTATGCACTGCATTTGACTTGCTGATCCCATTCGCATCTCCTCAATCGTTCACTGTATGCAGTACCAAACGGACATATAAAGGACACTTTTCTCCCTTCAGAGCATTCATGGAAGACCTGAAATAATTATTATTGATTATTGAATTAATTTTCATATTTCGGTGGTGAGAAATTGCGATGAGTCGTGGCAATTATTTTATTATAAATTGAAAGATTTATTTTTTGACAATAAAAAATTTTGATATTCTCACTTGACACTTGACTTCGGTGTCAGCAAACGTTCCAGTCCTCTCGTGACATGAAAATCCCGTCTCTGGCATGTTCGCTCCACTTTTCGAGTCTTCGAACGTCGACTGTAATTTCTCGGATATAGATTTTACGGAAGTTTTAATGGTCTTCCCTGAGGTCGTTATGGCGTTCGCATGGATAGGATTTTCAGTGTGACGCAATTTTCTCTCGTGAAAATCGTTGAGAAAGCCCCCGTAGTTTCCTATTATCTGAGAGGATAGAGAAATATTACAGAATAACAGAATTCCTTGAATTTCCTTCTATTATCTTTATCTTGTTTTTACAACCAAAATATTTTAATTGCACAAGTAAAAATCGTTCTCATAATTTTGCGATCGGTAGATCGCAAGGATTTTTTTTTAATTATGGATTTGAATAGTTGTACCTGAGTATCAAATATCGGTGGATTGCCGGTGTGAAATTGTTCCCTGAATTTTCCTCCACTCCAGCCGAAGGCATGCGGATGATTCCAGGACGGATGATAAAACCCTGAGAATAAAATGTCACTCGCAGGGATAATGAGAGGTTTAATAACAGGTTTATAGATTTTCGGAACGGAAACTGAATTTTGTCCACGGAAATTCAGGTACCCCGGGGCCTTGACTGGTGGTTTGTAAATCGATTCATGACGATAATTGGGGGTGTGTACACCATCGACAATTGGCTTCCTAATTACGTACGTCGTATCCACAGTCTTCGGGTGCTCGTAATGATATCTACCCTCTGGTGGAACGTATCTGTTATCAACAGTCGCATAAACCTGAAAAAAATATTCAACACAGCATGACAGACAAAAAAATTACTCAGTATTTTTCTTCAGGAGCGATCAATCATGAAATTGCAAAATAAAAGTCACCGAGGAGATGAATAATTATTAGCATGCAATAATTTTTTTTGCAGAATCTTCATCTTTTCAAATCCTTCGCTTCATGATTTATCGAAATTGTTTCCCATTACACTTTGTCCATCCATAATCACAAAAAAAAATTTGAATATCTCTGGCTTTTTACGTTTTTTATCGATTAATGATTGAGAATGACTGGATACCCTACGATTTAAATCCACAATACCTTGGAACAAATCGGAACAGATTCCTGGAATAATTTGTCACGATTCCACCAATGGGTAATTGCAGGGTATTACCTTTATGACTTCAGGCTGGATTCGCTCGTGAGTTGGATGTTTGTCTCCATGTCGCGCCTCGAGTATCACACCATCAACAACAGTAATGCCTTCTTTATTCAGCCGATTGAGTGCCAAACGATCGGTTCTAAACGCCTCCTCTGGAATTTTTCCCCCAAGAGCTGGAAGCACTTGTTCGCGAAATATCTGACGCTTTTGCTGAAATAATAGAGAACAAACATGAGCTCATGATTGTCCAGACGCTTCAACATTTTTTCCGACTTCAGGAGCAAGTTTCGGGTATTCTTCGACGAATTTTTAATTGAACGTGATCTACTGCGCACTCCGTGCGCCGAATTTGAATTTGGCGGTTCGACTTGACCAATGAGGATGATGACCAATTCATCCTCGACGTTTCGAGATATTGCGACTCGAGCGAACTTCATTTTTGTTTCTACTTTCATAAAAAGACGAGATCTACTGCGCACTCTGTGCGCCGCATTTGAATTTGGCGGTACGAGTTGACCAATGAGGAATTAGTCCTACGCGTTTCGAGATATTTCGATTCGGGCGATCTTCATTTTTGTGTTTGTACTTTCATAATAAGGATAATAAGGATAATAAGGAAAAATAATTTCTATTTGCATCTTTGTGCGGAGTTATTGAATGTAGAGCACGTAAGACGTGCATCCTGAATCGAACGTGAAAGACGTGTACACTCGCCCTGGAAACCGATCTCCTGATACATCCGTACACAATAATACAATCATAGACTCCAAGTCATACGCGTTGAGCAACAACTGCGCTTCCAATTCTACGCGCTCCGCTTCACACGGTTGAATAACACTACAATCCTTTTAACTGAAACGAGACGATAAATCGCGAGTGCTCTAGAAATAGTCGCACATAAAAATCACGGTTAGAATAAAATCGAGAGTGAAATAATCGAGTATTTTATTTGAATAAGAAATAAACGGAGAACAGAATGAGATCGGGAGAAAAAATATAAAAACCTTCTGGCAATCGATCACGGCAGGAACAATGAAAATAATGGAAATCATGAGTGTCCGATGGAAAAGCCATTTTCTTCCCCTCTTCATGATGATGATGATGATTTCCCCCCCAGATGCTTCTCAGAAATCTCATCCAGCCTCTCAATCTCTTCCTGCAACAGAGCAACACAACTTGATGATTGCATTTACATAATTCAGGTTTACGCACACTTTCCAGGCATTCCCATACCCCAAACAATCTTTCATCTTGTACACCTTTTTCAGATTTTTTACTCGAGGTTAAACTGTACTCCTGGTATTTATCATTGGGGCATCTAGACGCTTTAATCTCAACGAATGGACGAGACCAATTACAAGCCACTGAATGTCGTCGGGTGAAAGTTAAAATGCACTTTGTGTTTCGATCCGGAAGTCTTCAACAAAATTTTTGTCATGGAAACACTGAAAAACCATTACTTCTCGAAAATTCACTTATTGTTGCAGTCTTAATGGAATTCTTTGTCTATCCTCGGGTCATGAACTCAGTAAAACTCCAGACATTTTTACGGTATAAATTTCATAGCATGAGTCTTAATTTTCTCTGTCAACTTTCCGAAACTCTAGGCGCCAAAACAATTAGCAGATCCTGCGGTAAAACGTAAAAAAAAATTTGAGAAATTCATTCGCGGTATTGGGACTCGTAATTCACACGGTCGAACCCGTAATTTATGATATTGATATTAATTCACTAGATCGAAATCATAATTTCCCTTTTCAAATGGATAAATCTAATTTTCAAATTTTTTGTTATTCACCCACATTCACCCACATGAAAAAAATATATACCCGAAATATAAATCAATTATATCGAAATATATTTTAACAAACTGTCTCAGTTTTTCAAAAATTATTTTTGAATTTTATCTTGTGCCCTGAGGCCGCGGTATTTTCTGCCGTATTTTCGTTGAATTTGTTATTATTGCTATTTTTTTTTTGTTATGATTAAAATCCGTAGAGATCACCTCTGATATTTAGTAAAGTGGAAAATGGAGACCTGCTGAAGATGGGACTGAGGTGAGTCCCAGAGGTGGACCCCGTGATATACTCTAGAAGCTTGAAGCACGTGAGTAGAAAATACTTTCACTGTTTGTGACGGCATCTCCAATCACCCTCCTAGATCCACCATCGAAGAATTCCTTTCTACGAATATAAAAATTCAATTCTCCTTGGTGGGACTGAAGCACCAATCCATTGTTACCTATTAATATTTTTTTCAGTCTCTCCATTCGATTTGGCAAGAGGAATCGGAACGTTTCTCAATCATAATTGACTGACAGGTGTCAGTTGTCAATCAGGCATTCATCAGTTCAATTGAGTTCAATTGACGTCAACTCGAAAGGAATATTTTATTTGGAAATATTTAACATTCAGGGATGAGTCCGAAAAATTTGAATCTCAACCACTGGGAAGAATTCGCTTGAGAATAATTCTCTCGGTGATCAGGTTTTTTTATTTCGCTTTAATTTAATTTCATGATCAATTTAAATTGACTCTTCGGATATTGTGGGTTTTTTTTTTATTATTCTTTCGCTCTAGGTGAGTGGTTTTTCCGACGGATGGGAGCGCCGAATTCATGAATTTTTTCATCGGTATTAAAATTTTTATGATTCTCTTTTTATCCATCGGCAGACATTTGTCTTTGAATTCTATTTTTTTTTGCAGTTATACTTAATTTCAAAATTTATGACACTTAAAACATTAAAAATATCATGAATAAATAATATTCGTGAAAAGTGGTTTTTTAAATTTACATTCTGTAAACGATAAAAAAATCGGCCAAAACCAGAAAAAAAAATCAATAAAAAAACAAGCAACAAAAAGTTGAATTTTTTTTAAAACGGACACTCGCGAATATTTAATTTTTCTTCTCATTACATTGTATTCCATTTTTGTTTTTTTCAAAAAACCTTCACCTAGGTTTCTCTCTGATTATTCTCCAACAAAAAAAAATTTCATCAACTTTTTATTTAACGATCCGAGTATAGCACATCGAGTAATCACATGAGGACCCTAAAAACGATTGCTCGAGAAGAACAATGACATTTTAACCGCGACGTTATGACTTTCGCGTAATAAAAAAGTATAATAAAAAAAATATAAGATGAGAGAAGGGAGGATTTCATATTCGGAGAGTTCTTAAGCGGTGGAATCGGTTCTAATCTCGATAGAAACGTAATCCGTAGTGTTTATGAAATTTCTCCTGCCATTTTCAATTGTATTATCAAATAAAAATGGAGCGTTGGGTTGGAAAAATCGCTGTTGTAACTGGTGCAGCCGGTGGAATCGGTTTATCCCTGGCTCGAGCCCTCAGTGAAAATGGAATGATTGTCGTAGGACTTGATAAAAAAAAGCAGGAAATGCTGGTTAGTATTACGAACTAATTAATTCACGAATCCACTGATTAAAAAAAATGATGATCGGACAAGACTCTGATAACTTCTCGGGATATCACGATTCTTTTTCATTCTCGAAACGAATCAGGACGAGATCAAGAATCTGGGCATCGGTAAAGGAAAATTTTACGCACTGAGTTGTGATGTTAGTGATGAGGACAGCGTTACCGAAGCTTTTGGCTGGATCAAAAAAAATCTCGGAGTCGTTCAAGTTCTTCTCAATAATGCTGGATGCATGGTCTTGGGAGGATTTGCAGGTATTCATTCGATTTCACTCCCGACCGGTGGTCCTGTCGATTCCAGAATTCCAATTTATAATTTTTTTTTTATGCAATTTAAATAGACACAACCCCGGAAATTTGGCGGAATATTCTGGACGTTAATTTGATGGGCTCAATCCACTGCGCTACAACAGCTATTAAAATGATGCGGGAAGCTAATCTCGAAGGACATGTCATTAACATGAACAGGTAACTAGATTGAATTGGCGTAATTAATTGACCTAGTTAATTAAATCCTTGAAATTTTCTTTCAATACGAAACATCAGACACATTACGAGCCAGTAATAATGCAGAGGAGCAAAATAATTTTTATATAAATATGAATTTTCAATGTGTTTGTAATTGTTAATAATTAATTCGGTGTTTTCAGCATCGCAGGTCACCGCATCTACCTGCACAAAAACTTATATTACAATATTTATGGCGTTACCAAACATGGAATCACTGGCTTCACCGAGACACTTCAGAGAGAACTAATGGGGCAGAACATTCGGGTCACAGTTAGTTGATTGCTATGCAATTAGCTTGACCACACTAGAAACATTAAATAGTCAAAATTACAATGCAGATGGAAATCGTTAACAGATAATATCCACGCAAGACTTAAACATCAGTAACGATTATCAAATAAAAAAGTGGACGGCGAGTCATCAATTAGGATTTCAAGCGTCTCATTTACATTTTTAATCTCTGTTTATAATTATTGTTATTTTAACCTCGTAAATTATGATAGAACAATATTTACTCAGCCACATAGAAAGGATAACAATGCAAGGGCAGTTAAAAATCGTTCTGTCGAGTTGTTATAGAATTCCTTCGTGTGGTAACTTTTACTGGTCAATTATCTTCTTGCTTTTGGATATGTTTTTTATTCCATGAATTTTTTTTTTTAGAGTATTAGTCCGGGGATTGTGAGGACTGGCATCATGGGGACGGGTGAAGACATGTCAACGCTGAATGTACCGATTCTCGAGCCCAAGGACATCGCCGATTCCGTGATTTATATCCTGGGAACACCGCAGAGAGTGCAGATCGTGGAGTTGACTATCAGACCGTTGGGAGAAGACGCGTCCTGAATATTTCCTCCTAAAAATAATCCCGTACATCCGGAGAATCAATTTTTATTCTCACAAAATTTGAACATCATAATTCGACACGTTCAAAAATATTTCAATCCTTCAAAAATCAGAAAATAAATTCAAAAATGAAACTTGACTTTTCTGGATGTAATTGAAATAATCTGTTATCAATTTTCAAATAACTTCACTCCAACTGATCATTTGTTGGATCGGAAATGACGAGATGTACGACAAGTCGAATAAAGCTATTGTTAAGATGATATCATATCCGTCATGGAGTTCTGTAATTTCCCTCAGCAACAATTTTGCTTTTTTATGTACGACTTAACGAGGAGAACGAAGAAGAAATGCTGTTTCATCGCTGTCTGAACGTTATGCAACAGCTAATAGTCCAGCTAATATCTACTAATTTGAGAAGGATACCCTTGAATTGCTCTGAGCAACTCTCATTAGCCAGCAGCAGTTGAACCAGTGAAGATAGTAATCCTCTTTGGAAGTTTGTTGAGCCCGAAGAGATTCAATTTCAAAGGACAAAGATGGACCGCTGGGCAGGAAAAGTCGCTGTTATCACTGGAGCATCCTCTGGAATCGGATTAGCAACGGCTAAAGCACTTATTCAAAATGGAATGGTCGTTGTGGGTCTAGCTAGAAGGAAGGATAAAATGGAGGTATAATTTTTTCATTTTACATTTGTTTACCTGTGGATAAATAAATTACCTCGACACGTCCATTTTATTTATCATCAGAACGAAATGAAGAATGTTCCGAGGGCTAAGGGGAAGTTCCATGCGGTGAAGTGCGACGTGGCTAACGATAATGATGTCGCAGAGGCTTTTAATTGGATCAAAGAGAATATTGGAAAGGTCCAGGTTCTAATTAACAACGCGGGCATCGCCAGGGGTGGAAAGTTCACCGGTAATTATTGAGAATAAAAAAATTTCACGGTTTTAATCGACTCTTTTAATTGACATTGTGATTGTTCTTCGCTCTGTAGAAGTAGAAAATACGGTTTTGGAGAATATTATTGATGTCAATCTTATGGGGACGGTCTACTGCACCAAAGAGATCCTCAAAGTACTGCAAGCTGATAATCTCCCTGGGCATATCATCAACATCAACAGGTATATTAGATTTATCTTTGAATTTGTGTTTAATTTTTCACTGGAAGAAAAATTCTGGACGGAGAGAGAAGTTGAATATTAAAAAAATTTTTTCGTCAGTATTGTTGGGCACAGAGTCGTAAAGCCGCAGAACAATGACATGAACATCTACATTGCCAGTAAACACGCAATCACAGGATACACCGAGACTCTCATGAGGGAATTATTGGGCCAGAATATTCGAGTAACCGTAAGTCAATCCATTAAAATCCAAAAAAAATGATTTACTGAAAAAATGAGTGGATTCTCGTAACAGGATTTTTTATTTATGATTAATTATGATTAATTCCAGAGTTTAAGCCCTGGACTGGTGAAAACGGAAATAGTGGGAGCAGTGAGCTCAACACTTGCCGAACTTCCGATTTTGGAAGCCGAGGACATTGCAGACAGTATTATCTTCCTTCTGGGAATGCCCCAAAGGGTTCAAGTGAACGAATTGACCATCACACCATTGGGCGAAAACCTGCTATAATTTTCCTCTCTCAAGAATATTATCCGCAATACTTGAAGAAATCATCCTTTTAAACGAAATGCATGAACGTTTTGCCAGTGTCAACAGAAATGTTATAACCTGTTGTATAATTCCTGATAATTAAAGAACTTAATGAACAACTATTAGCGTACCAAGCCTGAATTGCACAGATGTTCTTGTCCTGTCATCACCCCTGGCCATTCCCAAGATCACTCAGAGAATATTTTATTACCGATGTTAAACTCGCAGGGAGTCATTCACCGTCGTCTCTCCCTGTGGCATAAATCATCAAATATTTCTGTTTTCTCTTCTCTCTTGTCACCGTCTGCTCCTCAACGATGGACCGTTGGACAGGAAAAGTAGCCGTTATCACTGGTGCATCTTCTGGGATTGGTTCTGAAGTCGTAAAAATGCTCGTGAAGAAAGGGATGATTGTCGTGGGTTTGGCGAGGAGAAAACAGAAAATGGAGGTATTTGTACATGAAATATTAAAGATCTAGGAGAAAGAAAACATCAGGGAAAATAAAATTCAGGGATGTAATAATTAATGTACTAGCAGAAAATACCGTAATTGATGATTGATGGATTGAATATGAATTGAGAGGAGAACTTATTATTGATAATTATTCAGGATGACATGAAAGGTCTGTCAGGAGTGAAAGGACGATTTTATGCGGTGCAGTGCGACATATCGAAGGATGAGGATGTCGCCAAAGCTTTTGCACACATAAAAAAGAGCATTGGAACTGTCCAAATATTGGTGAACACCGCAGGATACGCCACTCCTGGTGGTTTCTCTGGTACGGGCGTCAGTTCTGCATGAATAAATAATAAAAAATTACTAATTGACATTTGTCGTTGATCATCAGTGACAACACCTGAAATTTGGAGAGGTGTCGTCGCAGTGAACATGATGGGAGCAATGTATTGTACGAAAGAAGTGCTGACGATGCTCCAGGAGTCGAAACTCGAGGGGCACATCATCAACATGAACAGGTATAACCGGGAGAAATATAGATTTTTTTCAGGGGGCACTGGTCAATTGACCTTCTGTCAATCCGAAAATATAACATCTTTCGATTTTAGTATCCTGGGACATCGCGTCGTCAAGTTCCTGGATATCGATGCCAATGTTTATGCTGCTACCAAGCATGCCATCACTGGATTTTCTGAAACACTCCAGAGAGAGCTGATCGGACAGAATATAAGAATTACGGTACGTTGAAATGACCAGAGAAAAAAATTATTATCAGTATTATATTTCTCAATACTTGGTGACAATAAAAAAAGGATGTGCTCCGATTGATATATAAATTGTAAATGTCTTACAAGTTGATAGTTATCGTAACAGAAAATGAAATAGTATCGGATTTTTATTTTTCGTATTTTTTTTTTCTCCAGAGTATCAGCCCAGGTTTCGTTATCACTCAGATTGTGAAGGAAAATAGTTTCGATACAGCACTTCTCAAAGAGCCGGCGTTGGAACCCGTGGACGTTGCAGATGCTGTGGTCTACGTCATAGGAACCCAGCCAAGGGTCGAAGTCAAGGAATTAATCCTGAAACCCCTAGGTGAAAGGGCATTTTAATCCAAAGTGACGGCAGTGAAGTGGTCCAATTTTTTTCGTCTCCGAAAATGAATTAAAATTAATTGCACATACCAATTATTGGATTTTATGAACATATATTTGTGATTTCAAATGATAAATACCAATAAAAATTAACACTTGAATTATCGAGGCATGAGGAAGTTTGAATGAAAAGCGATCGTGGCGTCACCCTGGTGAATCCCCAGAACTGAATCTATCATC
>NW_011887763.1:108307-128081 GCF_000806365.1 Fopius arisanus | reverse complement strand
AAATATGTACTTCGTTCGCTAACGCGACGGCATTTGTGACCACTGCTCGTGTGAATTCACCCTAAAAAAATGCACAGGGCCCATGAGCGTTGCGCCATGACACTTGTGGTGGGCGCCATGACAGTGCTCTGCTTTTTATATAGGATCACCTATCACATGTCAGATCAGGGGTCTTCTTCGATTATCGAATCGAATGAAAAATTATCGATTATCCCCATGAGATCCGCCATGTTCGATTAATGGCCCATCTCTTTTATTATATAGGAAAACCCATAGTAAAATCTCCTAACCTCCAAACCACCATGAGCTTCTCAGTATTTGATTCAACGCTAATTCTATGTACGTCCTCAACAATCCTGAAATTCAGTCTTCCCCAGAAATCCCTGGAGAAGCTGATCCTCCCTGAGCCTCTGGAGAAGCAGACAATTCCTCACAACAATTCGATGGACTCGTTCCAGGGAATAACATCGGTATCCTTCTCAACTCGTGGTGATTACTTCGGTATCTGCACAAATAAAAAACAACTGTGCCTTTACAGAACCAAGGACCTGTCACTATTATCCAACAGGACTCTGGTGAGAGCAGCAAGTCGCGTTAAATTCACTCCAAAAGATGATGTAATCGTCGCTGATAAATCCGGTGATGCATACGTTTTTTCTACGAGTAATCCAGGAAATTCTGGAGATTTAATCCTTGGACACCTATCGATGCTCCTGGACATTGTGGTCTCCCAGGACGAGAGATTCATCATCACAGCAGACAGAGACGAGAAAATCCGAATCTCGAATTTCCCCAACTCCTATAGTATTCAGTCTTTCTGCCTGGGACACACGACGTTTGTCAGTAATATTCTGGAACTGCCCCATGACCGACGAGTCCTGGTGTCAGCCGGGGGTGATGGCACCTTTAGATTTTGGAATTACGTTGATGGGACTGAATTAAAATCTGTGAATTTTATGGAGAAGGTCCAGGAGGGCCTCGTGGAGAGACTCAATGAGGACTTGAAGGATTTAGAGCTGCAGGAGGCAGTGAGAAATCTCCCGGTGAAAAGACTTGCACTCCAGGAAATCCGAGACTCTCCCCGGGAATCCATTATGGTCAGCAGTTTCTATGGGTCTGGACTCCTCCTGGTTTATCAAGTTCATGAAGACCTTGATGTAGAGTTCCTACAGACAATCGTTGAAGACGAAGAACCTCTGGAGATGATTCTCTCTGGGGGAAAACTGTGGATTCTCCTCGATTGGGGAGTTAAAGCCTATCGTCTAGAGGGGACTTTTCTCCCAGACTCTGAAGTCAATAATGCTCTGGGAAAACTCAATGACAGGTGGAAAGAACTAAGGGCCAGTGCTAGCAAACAAATTTATTTCCCGATTTTGTACAAAAGAAAATTTGATAATGTTCAGGAATACCAAGAGAGAAAGAAGTCAAGATTGAAAGTTTCTGCTTGAAAATTTATTTATTGTATTTTTCTACTGACTTTCGATTAAAGAAAAAAATAAGTTTCAGTATTTTTGTCGTTGTGATAATATTATTATAATATTGGATAATTATAATTATTGGGGCGAATGCAGGATGAGGAATCGTACGAGATTTATGAAATATTCATCTATTTATTTATTTGTATATTTTAATACGAAATTCTCCAATTAAATACAAATAGCAAAAGGCTCATTCTGATAATTGTTTCATCACGAATAATCTGAATTAGTTACGAATAACCATGAGCGAAAAAAAAAATGTAGTAACCGAGAAACGATATTATTAAACAGGCTTGTAGTCAAGTTTGGACTCGAGTTTTTTGTTGTCTGAGACTTTTCTCACAGCTTTCATAAAGTCCTCCTGAATAACATATTCGCGTTCCAGACGAATTGCAAAAAGGCCTGCCTCGGTGCAGACATTTCGTAGATCTGCCCCGTTAAAACCGTCAGACAGTTTAACGACTGCTTCGTAATCTAAAGGGAGATGTACATAATTTTCAGTGGAATTGACAAAGAAAGAGTAATAATGAATCAATAAATGAACTGATTAATGGATTATCTCTTACCAATTTCCCCATGCTTGGCGATGGGTGCAGCATGAATCTTCAATATCTCGAGCCTCGCCTGTTCGTTGGGCAATGGAATTTCAATTTTTCTGTCCAGTCTCCCTGGACGAAGAAGGGCTGGATCCAGTGTGTCGGGCCTGTTCGTTGCCATAATCATTTTAACTTGACCGAGGGAGTCAAATCCATCCATCTGATTCAACAACTCCATGAGAGTCCGCTGGATCTCACGATCTGCACTCGTGCCTTCCGAAAATCTTCTGCCACCTATAATTTTCAGTAAATCAATCTATAAACCTGAGATGATTATAATAATGTAGCATTAGAATCCTGACCAATAGCATCGATTTCATCCATGAAGATGATGCAGGGTTGATGGTCACGAGCATAATTGAACATCTCACGAATCAGGCGCGCAGACTCTCCAATATATTTATCAACAATAGCACTGGAAACGACTTTGAGGAAGTTTGCGTCGAGCTGGCTGGCAACGGCACGTGCCAGGAGGGTTTTTCCAGTACCAGGGGGACCATAAAGCAAACATCCTTTGGGAGGAGTGATGCCAACTCGTTGGAACAGCTCGGGATTCAATAGAGGAAGCTCTATGACTTCTCGAAGCTCACGAATTTGCTCACTGAGACCTCCAATCGCTGAGTACGTCACATCCCCTGGGTCTTCATGGGACATATTGTAGACTAGAGGGTCGACCTGATTGATTTTTTCAAATGTTTTAAAATGTAAATATGAGAGTCAATTGATTCTACGAAGAGTTAACATGTCTTTAGGATGCGTAGCGCTCACCTCACGAGGTAAATAACGCATGATTGTTAATGTCGTCATGTCGAGAGCTACTCTGGTCCCAGATTTCAGTTTATTCTTGTCCAGCTGTCGTCTGCAGCCCACTACGTAACGAGGACCATTCGTTGCCTTTACAATAACTAGAATAAAAAATTGGTGAATTATTTTATCTCATAACTTATTGAGAAGAATTTAGAATTTCTCCTGACTCACATTTTTCTTCAGTGAGTTGCTTCAAAACCTCTCCCACAATCTGCAATTATAAGAATGCATGTGTATGATTTAAAAATCATTTTGACAATTTTACCGAATCGATCAGATCTTTGGAGACTTATAAAAAATATGTTATAATTCAAATTACTCCTAAAGACTGAAGGAACTCTTATATAATAACAATTTTTAATGAACTCTCTTCAAATTTTATAGTCAAAGAAATAAATAACAAATAATTGTGATTTTTATTGTTAATTGTACCTGTCCCACACTCTGCAAAGCCTTCAGATCATTCTCAGATTTATCGTACTGTTTCGTGAGGTCTTTCAGATGCTCCCGCACTAAAAAAACATAAAAATAAATCAATATAAACTCAATGAAAAGCACAAAAAATTCTCAACATATTTTTATAAATATTATTCAGAGAAAAATAAAGTGTATCCCAACGAAAAAATTAAACAAGTATCCAAAAGAAAAAAAATGACAGACTCGAAATGCCCACAAAGGTTAACCCCACACCCCGAAAATTTCCAGATCGAAAAACCAAAATTTAGCAAATAAAAATTAGAGAAAGTTTTGAACTCACTCTCCTTCAACCGAGCCTCCACCTCCTTGTGCTCCAAGAGCTTTTTTCTGTAATCTTGAAGGGCTTTTTCCCTCACAGAATCCATGGGAGCTGCCATTTCTCCCGTATTTTGCTGTATAACGATTGGGGGAATGAATCCGGTCAGGACGTGAGAAATCGTACAGCAGAAAAATCTCCGGCGGAAACGAAATATCAATGGATTCTAGGGATTTTCGAGTCGTTCTAAGCTGTACATGGAAATTACCCTTCAGGAATTTTTGTTGCCAAAAAGCAATCCCTGGAGGTTCTTGAATTTTTGCTCCCATCATACAGAGTTAAGATTACCCAGTGCAATTCGAAGGGCTTGAATATTCATATTTCAATTGAATAATTTATGCATTTACTGAAGTCAATGTTGCGATACCCAATAAATTAATTATGATGGACGGAGATGATCCTGAGGAAGATGTCGTCATAGAGGTACTTCATTGTTAAAAAAATGTTCAACTAATTACCGAATAAAATATGGCATTTGCAATTAAACACTATATTTTTATATTAATTTTTCAGGGTAGTGAACTTTATATCGCCCTGAAACGAATCGGAGTTCCAGAATTCGAATGCACATTTGTAAATAGAACGCGATTTCCTGACGATTGGCAACACCTTGATGATTCCAAAAGTCAGAGGCGAATATATAATTGCTCTCGTCTTTTGAATGCATTCCAGTGCATCAGAAATTATTTTTTTCGTAAATCCGAAGATAGAGAAATATTGAACGGAACTGAAGAGCTGAAGATAATCCTGCAATTACAACCTCTCCTGGACGATCATTCATCATGTATTCAGGAAATTTTGAAAAGTCGTGAGGATTCAGAATTTTCGAACACCCCCAGCTGGAGGATCCTCTCAGGATCACTGATGCTCGCTGGATTGCTCCTCTCCCCAGATCTGCGAGTCCCTGGATTCATCACAGCATTTTCCCTCTCGACCCTGACAGTCTACCAAAAATATTCAGAGAGATCATTCCTCCGAAACCTGAAGAATCTCGTATCAACCGAGAATAATCTCTTCCACCTACAGAAGAAATCCCTAAAGATTCTGCGGAACGGATACGGAATGACACTAGACTCGAATCCTTCTCGTAGAAAATTCACAGAATTAGAACTCAATAGACTCCAGCACCTGCAGCCGCTCTGCGAGGACTTGTGCAGATGCATCGAGCATTGCTCCAGGACATTCTACAAAACGTCTCACTCGGTGATTGACCTTTCGCCCATTCCTCTGGACTCAACGAGATTAATAAACATACTGGAAGATGATAGCCTTAAAATTCAGGGGGAGATAACGTCCAAAAAATTGGAGCAATTTTATTACACGTACATTCTCACGCAGTCCGATATGATGAATGTCTTATCAGTGGTTCTCAGTGGCTTGACCAATCGGGGAATGAAACTCAAACTATCCCGAATCATCATCAACCTTCAAAGGACGTTAAAACATCACGAGGAGAAATTGTCTTCTGTAATAAAAAAGTACCAGTCATCGAAAACAGTCACCATTCCTAGGAGAAAAAAGAGAACGGAGAGCCTGAAGTATCGAGAACTCTACATGCACGTGGATTTACTCTCGAGGAAGCTTCAGACCGCCTACGCCACTGTCTCCTCGATTCTGGAGGATATCGACAATATTTCTACTGACGAAACCCCAAATTCCGTTGATTCATTAGTCTTGAGAATGAATGAGGCGTACAAGCAATTGGATACAGCTCGAGATTTCGCAGAGTTCAATATTCTGGTCATGAAAAAACTGCAGAATAATCGAGAACCTCAAATTCCTCATGGAGAACCTGAAGAGTCAGAGGAGAGAAAGCAACTGCCAGTGATTTTTGATGCTGATCCACAGGTGATGGATGAGTGTTTCGAGGAATACATCAGAGAGGAGTACTTGAAACCACTCTGTCAGGACGACGATGGCGATGTGGAGAGAGCTAAGATGGATAAACTTCTGGAGAGGAACTTTATGAGAGAACTGAAGGGGGTCCTCGTGGATAAATACAGGAGTATGTCTGAGAGAGAGGCAAAGGCTTTACTGAGGTATAGAAAAGACTTACGTCAAGATAAATTTTGTGAGGCAATTCCTGTGCCACCTCCATTGCCTAGAGCAGATGAGGTGAGACATCGACTGCCTGTTCCACTGCCTCGAAGGGTCAAGGCGGGATTAGGTCCTGAGAGAGATGCTATCGGAGACATGGAGCCTCAGGAAAGGCTCTCCATCAGGATGGCTATTGGAGAAAGGGTAGCTTTCACTGTTGATGAAGAGACATTCGTTGGCAGTGGAGAGAATTCCGAGGAGGAATTAGCAGGGAGTGGCTGTGAAGATGATGAGATCATTGAATAAATTTATTTACTAAAAAATATTTATCGTGAAGTCTTTCCTGTTGTCAAATCAGCAAAAAAATTGTTTATTGATTTGAAGAATTATCCTTTTCCCGCGTGGTCGTCACATGGATATTCATCTTGAGGGTGCAACGGAGTCGGAAAGAATTTTCCAAAAAGAAAACATTCATAACTAATCAAATTTTTTTTCAATAACGGTTGGAGGAGATTCTTCCACAATAAATAATTACAGATGCCCTTGCCTGCTGCCTTAGCTGCTAGATTAGCAAAACGAGGTCTCATTACAGGATCAGATAAAAATGGTAATTATCAACAAATTATTAACCTGGAATGGACCAAGTAGCGTTTGTGGGTTTTTAATTTATATAATTAATTTTATGAAATTTACGCCATTAATTCAGTGATTGAAATAAAATCAATAATTAATTATTCATTTTATAGATTCAAAAAAAGAATTTAAGAAGAAAGTGCATGAAGAGGTGATTGCTGAGGACTATGACAATGCCAAGGATGACATTAACGAGATCGATATATCTGAGAAGTTCATGGTGAGTTGTTCAATAATTTGGGTAGTCCATTGAATAAATTGATAAGTTGATGTATTAATTAATTGATCAACCCACTTTTTTTTTAAGTTTTTTTTCCGAAGGAGACATTTGATTCTGGTCACATTAGAATTCGTCTCATTTGAATAATTATCAGTGCTTGAATTCTATATAATTTATTTATATTCATTGTTATATATTCTCGCAGGGGTACAGTGGATGCCCTAATAAATACAACATTTACCACGAGTGCACGAAAAAGTGTAAAGAATTGTGGGGAACTGGACAATTACAACCTTCAGAGAAGTATCTCAAACATCAGATGAAACTCATCCAGAAATATCCATTACCTGAGACGTGGAAGGCAGTCTACGATCCAGGGTCGTAAGTTGAACCCCAATAATTAGGTTTTATGCAGCTGTCCCCAACAATCTCTGAATATCTCAACGATTTTCCAGTGGACAGCACTACTACTGGGACTGGTCATCGGATTTAGTGTCTTGGTTGCCACCAGGACACCCCAAATGCCAAATATCCCAACCAGCCTCACAATTGAGGGAGGAATTGCACCTCAAAGCTGCTGATCAGGATGACAATATGTCCAGTGACGAAAGTGGAAGTGATCAGGAACCCATGGAGGTGAATATGTTGTTCTAGTGCCGGAAAATATTTTTGAAAAAAAACGAAAATGAATTTTTTCAAGAGGGATATCAATTTTGTCAGGTGGAGGAAACAGAAACAAGAAGAGAACACAAAGCATCGAACAGAGATCGGTTCAGGGTGCCAGAGGCAAAGAAATCTTATAAACCAGAGTCCAAAGATAAAAAGGATCGTAGCCTGGATCCCATGGATCCAGCCTCCTACAGTGATATTCCAAGGTATAATTTAATAAATGGAAAATAGTAGAATAATTTTTGTTTTTCTTGCGTTCATTCTTGATAATCTTAATTATCTTTCATTGTTCGTCGAAACAGGGGGAAATGGTCAGACGGTCTGGCACGACACAATGAAGCTAAAACCGGGGTGGATACAACAGCGTCAGGACCACTTTACCAAATGCGTCCTTATCCTAGTCCAGGGGCTGTCCTGAGATCCAATAAATCATCTAAACCTGAATTAGAAAATCTGAGTAATAAGCCTAAAGTATCTTTCCCTGAAAAACCAGAATGAATTGGTTTTGCGTAACGAATAATAAATTTTTAATAATTGAACTGAGTTGTTAGAGCTATTTAAACTGCATCTATCCATAAATATTTGAATTCATTCTTCCTTTTGTAATTACGATAAATTGATAATAAAATAATGAACTCTTGAAAAATTATTTTCATAATGAATTCAATTTCCATGAAACTACAAATTTTAAGTTGGTATGACTAGGACCGAATGGCGCCATCTTTCTGGGGTATAAAACTCAAATCGGCTTGTTGAATTCTTCCATTTTCTCCGGGGATCGCATCATGGTGAGTTCGATTGATAAAATTTTCCATCCGTGTCAAAAACCCCCATCTTCGATGAATAACGCAAAATAATAATTTAATCGTAATCTTTATTAAACAATCGTTCATCCCGTGTCAATATTTATCTCGATCATCCACCAATATCCACAAATCAGAAAATTGAAAACTTCGAATCGCTGTGACGAACCCCCCACATGGCAACATGGCAACTGCCACGGGTTGAAAAATTTCTAAAATCAAATTGAGCATGGAATATTGAATATTTACTCATTGCTGTTACTTTCAAAATTTAAAGTTCATGAAGAAAGAGAAAAAATCACCACATGATGATTTAGATAAAATAGTTTATGGTTTAAACTGATAATCCATGAAGATATTATTCTAGGGCGGTCTGAAATATTCACAGAGTTAAATTAATCTCCATCCAAATAATTCGTATATTGTAATTGTTGCATGTTTTATTTTTCAGTCTCACCGAAAATTCAGTGCTCCCCGTCACGGGTCCATGGGGTTCTACCCCAAGAAGAGGTCGCAGCGTCATCGTGGTAAGGTAAAGGCCTTCCCCAAGGATGACCCAAGCAAACCAGTCCACCTGACTGCCTTCATTGGGTACAAAGCTGGTATGACCCATGTTGTTCGTGAAGCAGATCGTCCTGGTTCAAGTGAGTGTTCCACAGAAAAAAATCTGGTATTTTCCATCGAAAATTGCTACCACGTGGCAACGACATTTGAAATTTTTCATTCTGCTTAATTTTCTCAGTGTTTTCAATAAATTTCTTCAGGGGAGAATAAAAAATAGTGAGGGAAAATTGAAGATTCCTTGAAATAATTTGTGCTATAATTTAATTAATTAAACGGATAATCGACGCTTATACTCTCGAGAGACATGCAGAAATGCATTGTCTGTCGTGAGTTGTGGTTACGAGCTGCTTGATCTTGTGCAGTAAATTCAAAGCCACAGTGTCGAAGATAAACTCTGTCCCCCTTACGGGGTTGACGGGGGCACGGCATATTCCATAAACTCTTGGTAGTCCATGGGACAGAGACCATTGAGACAAACCATGCCTGGTACAGATTAAAATAATCCAAATAATTGGTATTGAAAAAAATTGATGTAGAATAAAATTATTCATCCAACATTCTTACCGATGAATCTCATCTGGTTCATTCTAGAGGTGAACAAGAAAGAAATTGTGGAGGCAGTAACGATCCTGGAGACTCCACCGATGGTGGTGGTGGGTGTGGTTGGATACATCGAGACACCCCACGGTCTTCGTGCCCTCACGACTGTCTGGGCCGAGCACCTCTCCGAGGACTGTCGCAGGCGTTTCTACAAGAACTGGTAAATTTCGATAGTATTCTCTGTAATCATCAACAACAAACAAAAATATTAATGAATATCGATACTGAAGCTCTCCGCTCGCAAGATGAGAGTCACAAGTTGGACCTAGCCAATTGAGGATTTGATAATTAATACCCATAGAATGGCTGATCCGATAAATGTGTCCAGTCTCCTCTCGTTTACTCCATAAATGATGAGACTGGCACGTTACAGATTGAGCCAATGATACCACGAGTTTAATCATCCGAAAAATGGATTTGTTCATGAATTCTTGGGTGTAGGTACAAGAGCAAGAAGAAGGCTTTCACGAAGGCTTCGAAGAAGTGGCAGGACGATCTTGGACGCAAGTCCATTGAGAAGGATTTCAAGAAGATTGTTAAATACTGCAAAGTCGTCAGAATTATTGCTCACACTCAGGTAATCAATCGTTCAGTTAATTATTTCTGCTCCAGGTGTCCGAGGATGGATCGAGATTAATTATCATCACATAGTTGATTGTCTTAAACACATAATTAATCGAGTAAATCGTTTGTTTGCAGATGAAGTTGTTGAGACAACGCCAGAAGAAGGCAAACATCATGGAAATCCAATTGAACGGTGGTACTATCGAACAGAAAGTCCAGTGGGCACGTGAACACCTGGAGAAACCAGTCCCAATCACCAATGTCTTTGCTCCTGATGAGATGATCGATGTAATCGGTGTCACCAAGGGAAAAGGATACAAAGGTGAATTTATTTATTCAAATTTTTCATAAAAAATTTAAAATTAGGAATTTTTCTTGTGATTATTGTGGACTGTGATGAAAGCATGTTGTGCCTTTTCCGAGAACTTTGAGGATAGTATCATGCTGCCTTCCTACTGACGTTCACCATAACACGTTCATAATAAAATGGTTTTAAAATTCAAACGCGAAGGATTTTAAAGAGAAAAAAAAATTCCAAATAATTGAAAGGTATTAATAAAATAATATTTTTTAATTGACGCAATTAGGTGTTACGTCACGTTGGCACACGAAGAAACTCCCGCGCAAGACTCACAAGGGTTTGAGAAAGGTTGCCTGTATTGGTGCATGGCATCCAAGCAGAGTATCCTTCACTGTGGCACGTGCTGGTCAAAAGGGTTATCACCACCGTACCGAGATGAACAAGAAGATCTACAGAATTGGTCAGGGAATCCACACCAAGGATGGAAAGGTAAAATCCTGTCCCCTATCAACAGAAAAGCCTTTCAATGGATCGATTCCCATTTTCGTGGGATTGATTTTTCTGTTAATCATTGATTAGGCCAGATTGAAAGGGCTTGTACATAGTACCCAGGGTAATTTTGTGTTACTCTGGGCCTCCAATCAAGCAACATCTTTACTCCAATTATCAAATGATCACGTCAATTGCATTAAATTCTGTAGAGGAAATACTTCAATTGTTGTTTTTCTAATTTTTTAGGTAATCAAAAACAACGCCTCAACTGAGTACGATCTCACCGAGAAATCCATCACTCCAATGGGAGGTTTCCCCCACTATGGAGAGGTCAACAATGACTTCATCATGATCAAGGGATGCTGCATGGGCCCCAAGAAGCGGGTTATCACCCTCCGCAAGGTAAATATCTTTACTCGTTCGAAATCATTGAAAGTAGCTCAACTTCCTTTGCATTTTTCCAAATTTTGTAAACATAAAACTTCAATCAGTATTAAATCAGAAATTTATTTTTTATGAATGTAACCGAGTTTTGTGTTTTTATGTTGTTGTTTTGAATAATCCTGAAATTTTACGTAGATCGAGCTACTTTAATAATTTCTTTGAACATGATGAACACAGAATAGAGCCTAAGATTCTGTATGAAAAACTTCGTGATCTCTAAATGATAGGACTGAGCCATTCCATTCACAAAATCAAGGAGTCAACTGGTAAAAACGAAAATTGAAAATTAATTGTTCTATTTCAGTCTCTGCTCGTTCACACGAAACGTGCTGCCCTGGAGAAGATCAACCTCAAGTTCATCGACACCAGCTCGAAATTCGGACACGGTCGCTTCCAGACGGCAGCCGACAAGGCCTCCTTCATGGGACAACTCAAGAAAGACAGAGTTCGAGAGGAACAGGCTCAGGCAGCCTCAGCTGTACCAGCAGCTGCTGCTCAGTAATTTTCTATTTGTTGTATTGATAGACGAATAGAGAATTTCCATAACGAAACGATGACTATATTTTATTTATCCTGTGTTTCCCATTTGTAGATATTTCATGCAATAGAATATTTGAAGTGTATCAATTAAGTTAACTCAAAGAATTTATTTTTTGTTAATAAAACGTTTAAAAATTATGATTATGAATTTTTACATCGACTCGAGCCTTTCTCTTAATAATTCAATCTTTCTAAAAATAAATTTTCATTTTTAAAAATCGAGTATTTCTGATCAATAAACAGTTTAAAAAATGCGAATAAATAATGAAATAAATTCTGGAAATTAGATTAAAATTATTTTGAAAAATTGAAATAAAATAAAATTCGAAATTTTTGAAAAAATATCAGGGGAGCATGAAAATCGAGTAGGTATTCACTGGAACTGAAAAATTCCAAATTTTCAAAAATGTGCCAGGGGAGCATAAAAATGGAGGAGGTATTTACTGGAATGTGAAAATTCGAAATTTCATAATAAAAACCAAAAACCAATTTTGTCATGCAGAAAATAATATTCACCCTGTCGACTGATCCCTCTGACAGCGGGACTGCTACTGAGGCAGTTACCGACTCGGGGTAATAGAGTCGACTGACGCGCAGATACCCCCACCCCAACGTTGCGTGTGGCCCCCTCTCTCTTGGGTTGAGGTACTACGACTTGGGTGGGGGCACTCAACCCCCAGACGTGCGCCTCTACTCTACTCAATACTCTTTGGAAAGCCCCTCCAATCAGCTGTTCCTCCCATATATAAGAAGTGAATGTATGTGAGATTGGTAAATCCATTGTGTGCCATCAGTGGTGAAGTTAGTAAAAGATGGCTGACATCGGGGATGGTCCAAACACTGGCACCTCAAGAAAAGAATCAAGAACAAATGTCAGTGATATTCCAGTTACAGATCCAGCAGCAAACAAGGTACGTCCACCAATTACCAATTATTATAACCATAAATACCAAATATTTCTATTTGATACGATAAATAACTCATGATTACGGCTAAGCTGGTCGCATTATGGACCGTCTAAAAAAAATACTTTTCACCGTTGAGGTATCAAATGAATTTAACGATCTATATTTTACGATTAGTTGAGAATTTTATGATCTAGATGTTATCGAGATTATTTGTTCTGAAAAATCGTTAATTTTTATATATCTCTATCTATCTTCTAAATATACGAATTGTTAGGACCTTGTGTCACTTTCTGTCACATGCCAGATGCCAACAATTACGTAATTCTAGCATCGGATGGAACGACAGACCACCACAACAGATGGTTTATCACATTTTTTCTAATTGTTCTGCCATTATTATTGATTAATTGAGTGCAATTGCTGGGTTACGTGACGACGACAACACGAGTTTGAGTGTCGTATGCTTTTGGAAGTTGTTCATTTTTCGTTATTAATATTATCAATATATTCTCATACTCTGGTGGGTCGTACTATTCTATCTGCTATCTTATTCTTGCAGGGGGGATATCAGTTGTTAAATGGTGAAACGTGTTATTTTTTTTTCAACAATTCCGTGGCAAATCGACAATTCATTGATAATCCAAATTGATATTTACATTTTCAAGAAGATAACACGAATTTTATCTTTATCTCTTTATTGCAATATTATCCAAATATTTTTACCGAAAAATCTGTCAATATTTCTTTCTAAGATTTATTAAAATTTCGATGAAAAAAAAAATATATTGTAAACCGTGGGAATTTGGACGTTTCACCAAATTCGACGACTCGATATCATCGAATAAATCTCAATACTTCATAAATCATGTGTAATGCATGGCCACTGGTCTTGAGTAAAACAAAAAAAATATTAAACATCAACTTGCTTATATTATTTAAAAACATATAGAGCATTATTCTCACGGCACGTGTAAATTTAAATCCAAAAACCTCTACTGCATCACTATTTTCCGCAGTTTAGTCAATAGTTGATGTAGATAACGTACCACATAATTTGCACGACATGAAAATTCATACATTATATCAAAACAGAAAAAAAAATAGAAAAAAGTCATTACGATGTGATGAAGACATCATCTCAAAGAGTGAGAAATTGAAAAAAAAAAAGTCAATTGGACAGAACGATTAATGAAATTCTCCCCGAATTATGAATATTGTGGTTGTTGTGATTTCAGAGCCTAGAGGCATCAAATAATGCCTTTCACGGCCCGAGAACAAAATTAGTAAGTAAGAGTAATTATTTGTGTAATGAGAAAACTATTAAAATTCAGCAAAACATTTATTACAACAGCAAATGACTAAAATCTCATTGTTTATTTGCATATGTAGATTATGCTCGTCATCCTTGGGGATTGCTTTATTTCCATATTCGCGATTAACTTATTTACTATTAAATATCGATGAAGATTTTTTATTTTTCATTTCGTTCTAATGCCTGTGTGCCTATGGGCATGACTCAAATTTTTTCTCATTTCTTATCAGTGTGATATGGGATTATATTCCAGTGGATTATCGTCATATGCATGAAATAGTGTTTTTCAATTTTTCATTGAGCCAATTACTCGTTGATTCAGTGTCGATGTTTCAAAAGAAATTATTGAATTTATTTTCATGAACACCCAGAATGAATTTTGGGTCAGCCTTTGGTACTGATAAAAAAAAATAAAAAACTTCTGTTTTATCTGAAAAGCTGACGATTCTAAAAGAAAATTGGAAAATTTTTTGTTTTCATGTTGAGTTGATAGCTTTCGAGATAAATCGATAATTAAGAAAACGAAAAATTCCAATTTCCTTGATTACAGAATTGAATAAAAATTTTCCCCTCAAGCATTGCGTTATCACCAATGATATCACGTATCCCAACTGCACGCAGCATTCCAGTGCACTCCGCATTATTTTTTATTTGTAGTAAATTAAAAAAATCATGGCAATCAATTCCGACTGTTCCCCTGACTCTCCACGAGCCAAAATTAACTGGAAGCATTGAAAAAAAAACCTAGGAATCTAAATCCGGGGCGTTGAAGAAGTCCAGCCGATATCGGAGTCGCTCGTTATCAGCCAGCAGCAATGACAGCTACAGTTCCGGTAGGAGAATAGAAACTAAACTTTCCCAACAATTGCATTCCCTGTGCTCGAATCATTAGTGTCAATTCATTGACGAGAATAGCGGAGGCAGAATGGACACAGCATATTTTCAGAATCAATCATTTCTCCTTCAATGATTGATAACATTAAATTATTGAGTGGCGGACTGCTATCAATCGAATTTAACATTCAGCTATCGATTTATCTCGAAGACCGTTGTTTCAACGAGAAAAAATTCCATGCATTTTTTTCCACTCATTAATTTTCCGATGGAAAATGTGTTTTCATTTTTTTTTCTTGAAGTCAATGCCTTTCGAGATAAATGGATAATTAGAAAATTTTCCACTTGAATTGAACCGAATTAATAAATTCAATAAATAAATTTCTGACTCTTGAGTCCTCAAAAATTTCCGGACTAGTCCATTTTGCCTCCAATAATCCGCGTAGATAGAGAAATCATTCTAACTCATCTGTAGATTACGCTGATTCACTAATTGATAAATTTTCAACCGTCTGGTGAATCTCAGCATCTTATACAGGAAGTTCATCGGACGAGGACGACGTATCGCCTCGGGAGAAATTTCAAAAAACCGACAAGGGTTTCATAGACTTCTGCGTGAGAAATATCGGTCAACATGCCTTTGGAAGACGAGAGATTGAGATTGCTGAGCAGGAGATGCCAGGGATCATGGCGCTACGAAAAAGAGCAGCTGATGATATGGTATTTTATTTTATTTATCAATAACTTAATTAAAAACAATACAAGAGAATTTATCGTAAGCCTCTCCATACATTTCTCTTAACTGTCCATTGATAACGAATGGATCGCACAATTTTTCAATCTCAGAGAGATATTGTATTATTATTGTATTATTATTGATATTAAAAAATTTTTTTAGCCTTTAAAAAATGCCAAGATCGTGGGTTGCACCCACATAAATGCTCAAACAGCTGTTCTGATTGAGACACTGGTGGAACTCGGTGCACAAGTGAGATGGGCTGCTTGCAATATCTATTCAACCCAAAATGAAGTTGCAGCAGCTCTAGCATCAGCTGGATACCCCATATTCGCGTGGAGAGGAGAAACTGAGGAGGATTTTTGGTGGTGCATCGACAAGTGCATAGCAGCTGAGAATTGGCATCCTAATATGATTCTGGATGATGGTGGAGATGCCACTCATCTCATGCTTAAGAAGTACAACGCCATGTTCAAGATGATTCAAGGTAATTCGAACCTTCACTCAGATTACTAATAACATCACAGAGCCTTAAAACGTACAAAGGTTTCGGAAAAATCCGGAAAATTTTTTGGATTACTGAAAAATATATGTTCAATTGTCAATTTGGTATTTTTGAAAATTTACATTACGGATTGTCTTGAAAAAATCCTCTCGGCATAATATTCATTCTGTTTTTCATAATAAAATTAATTAATTCCTCAGGTATCGTGGAAGAGAGTGTCACTGGTGTTCACAGGCTTTATCAACTCTCAAAAGCTGGGAAACTTTCAGTGCCAGCGATGAATGTCAACGACAGTGTCACAAAAACCAAATTCGATAATCTCTACAGCTGTCGAGAGAGTATTATCGATAGGTGAATAATTTAAAATTAAAATAAATAATAATTCTTCGTAGTAAATCCAGTTAATTAATTCTGTTAATACAATGAAATTGTCTTGCAGTTTAAAGAGGTCTACAGACGTCATGTTCGGGGGAAAACAGGTAGTCATTTGTGGATATGGAGAGGTTGGCAAGGGCTGCTGTCAGGCCCTCAAAGGTCTTGGCTGTATTGTTTACATCACGGAAATTGATCCCATCTGTGCTCTACAAGCTAGGTGAGTCACCATAATCCCCAACTATGCCTCTCGATTTAAAAAAAAATTGCCATACGCCAGAGTATAATTAAATAAATTGATTAAATCAATAAAATAGTTATTGAAATAATTTTCACTTGATTTAATCAACTCGAGATTAGTGTGAAATTAATCTTAAGCATGATACTCAATTTTTAATAGAAATAAAAATGATTGATTACGATTTAAAAAAATTTAACGACGCGTGTAATGCTTTTTCTCTGTGTACAGTATGGACGGTTTTCGAGTAATGAAACTTAACGAGGTAATAAGAAATGTGGACATCGTTATAACAGCCACTGGAAATAAAAACGTCGTGACACGTGAGCACATGGACAAGATGAAAAATGGTTGTGTCGTGTGCAATATGGGACACAGCAACACCGAGATCGATATTGTATGTTTATTATAATAAATTATTATACTTAAGGGTAATTGTCTATCAACAATCAAGAGGAATTAATGAATTTTTCATTTTGTTTCAAACAGAATAGCTTAAGGACTCCAGATTTAACTTGGGAAAAAGTGCGATCGCAGGTTGATCACGTTATATGGCCTGATGGCAAGAGAATTGTACTTTTGGCTGAAGGACGTCTCGTCAATCTCTCCTGTTCAAGTATTCCATCGTTCGTTGTGTCCATCACAGCTGCCACTCAAGCACTAGCACTTATTGAATTATTCAATGCCCCATCAGGACGCTACAAGAGCGATGTTTATTTACTGCCTAAGAAAATGGGTGAGGCACACTGCAATATTTTTTAAACATTAAACAATCCCATGGAAAATACTCAATTGTCGAATTGAATTTTTAAAACTAAGGAGTTCTATTTTTAAATCATAAAAAGCATTAAAATATTAATAATTCAGGCGAGGATTTTTCATTTTTCAATTTGATCAATTCTGATGCATTTACTCAAAATTGAAAAAAATGCTTAAACCACTCGTGAGATGACATTGACGTTTGTAATCAATATTTTATTCAATAATGTGATAAAAATATTTTGTGTCCTTCAGATGAGTACGTGGCTTCTCTGCATCTGCCTACATTTGACGCTCACCTGACAGAACTCACGGATGAACAGGCCAAGTACATGGGCCTCAACAAAGCCGGCCCATTCAAACCCAACTATTATCGGTAACCAATACAATCTTTAAAGTAGATCTACCCTCCAGCTAGGCTGCAGTATTTTTGAATATTCAATTTTTTTTTACTTCTCAAATAATTGCACTAAATCGCTCCAACAAATTCCCGTCAATTCCACTTAAGTTTCGGTAAATGTTGAAATTTGCTCAATCATCTCTTCCTTATCAATAAGATCTTAGAATAAAATAGGACTTATTTGCAACAGCTACTCATTTATCGTGAGTTGAAGTTCAGATTAAATGCAGATATTATTTTTTAAGTACAACGTAATAAATTGAGTTTAATTTCCATTTTAAAACATTTTTTGGTTTTCATTGATCTCTTAATTTGTTGCATGGGGGACTATAATATTATTGGACTATTTATATAAATCTTTGACCTGGCTTTTATTAATTTGTTTTAGTTACTAGGCGAACTCGATTTTGGATTTTCTTCCATCGATGGCGTGCGAAAATTAACGACAACTAAAATGCGATTTTCCTTCAATTTCGTATTATCATTTTAATTAATGTACCTGTAGGGCATTTGATTTTTCAATTGGAAGTGCCATCGAAATGCTATCATTTGCAAAGAATGACGATCAATCCTGAGATCTGATTTTTAAAATGATGGCAGAGTGTGATTGAACTGTTCAGTAGCCAAATAGAGTGACGCGTATCGAATAATCGACTCGTTTTTCTGCTGAATCGACATTTAATTAGTCGAATAATAAAATAACAACTCGGTACTTCCTCAGTAATAAAATAAAATAATTGAAATCAAAGTATACATTCGAGATTAATCGATACCGAACAGTATAATTACCTGAGAAAACTGTGCGTGTACATAAAGCTGATAAATATTGCGTAGCAACCCTTCAAGTGTTTCAATTAATTCTGTTAATTCGAATTACTTAAGACAATTGAGCCACTTAATGAGTGCATCTACCCAAGCGTAAGATAATTTTATTGTCATTACTTCGTTTATTGAAATCCCCCAGAGTTATTTGATTGAGCATTCGAAAACTATTAACCACTGATGTAATTAAATACTTTACGATAGAAAATCACGTACGTAGTTGTGTTCCACTGTATGAACTGTTGATAATTAATGACAATTCGTTTGCTCACGATAACATGGAGTTAAAATTTTCCAGGGAAAGAGGATGGTTGTAAAAATTGTCTCGGTTGTGATGAGTTGACGAAAACATATTCCATTTTTCATATGCAGTTACTCATTGAAACAATTGGACAAATGGAAAATTATAACGTGTTCTCAGTGCTGGGTGTGGCCTCAGGTACGAGAGGAACAGTTGAGCCATAGTATTCAATTTCAGGGACACAAAACAAGTCAATAATTTATAGTTCATACATAGATTGTAAGATAATTCAACATAATCATCGCAGTCATGAAAGAACAAACCAATTAGATTGATCAGGAAATGTAAATGGGCCTAAACTGTTTGAAAAATACGATGAGAATGCCTTGGAGATGTGAAATCGACAGTATTTATAGATTATCATACCTGGGAATCTTACCAGGGGAGGAATTGATCCCCCAAATATTATTTTATCAATGGAATTCATCCATGAATTTTTCAGGCAAAAGTCGAGTGATAAACTCGTTAATCTGTGTGAAGGCATTTTATCTTATTTGTATTAACGCACCGATGAATTCGAAAAGAATCAGAAAATAGATCGAACAACAATGATGGTATTTTTGTAACGAGATATTTGTGAATAAAAACAACCGCATGATTCCCATTTATTAAGTTATCAGAAAATCAGTGCAATTATTTATAATCTTCGTTTTTTCCAAAGAGGATTGACGGGGTCGACGGGATGAATTTCATTTTTTGAACGAGCGGAAAGGAGAAGCCACATCTTATGGAATTTTAAATGAAAAAAAATTTTCAATATGTTGAACATATACTACTAATGAAATTATTATTTTATAATAAGCGCGTTGTCTCAACGGTAACGTGCTTGACTCGCACGCCGACGGCCTGGGTTCGATCCCGCCCACATTCATTTTTTTTTATTTAAATAATTCCTATTTTATTACTAATAGTCGGTAAAGTAGGTCCCTGAAATATCAACAGCCAGTAATATGCAAATAAAGTATCGAGTAAAAAAGTATAAGTATAGAAATTGAAAAATCCGAAATTTTTAAATCGAGGAGATATTGCCGGAAATTTTCAAATCC
>NW_011887763.1:96843-107722 GCF_000806365.1 Fopius arisanus | reverse complement strand
CGCTCATTGCAATAACATAATTTCATTAGTAGTATATCTTCAATATATTTATTTATTTATACATTACGGACTGTAGATTATGGCGGAATCTCCTTTTATGAAAAAACTTTACCATGTAAAAAAAAATAGGAAATAAAATAAGGGGAGAAATGGTCATTGAACACCTATTTTATTATTCCAATCAATTAATTAACCCCGAAAATGAACGGAATTACTACAAGTAAATTTTTTATATCTTAAATTGAATTATACTTTATAACTTTATTTATTGATGAATGAGTATTCCATTATAAAAATGTATTATTATAAATAGAAATATAAGAACATATGCGAGATGGCAAGGTTTTCATGGCGTACCTTGAGGGGTTTTTCTAATAATTAAAAACATAATTCCATAACTATCACCTAATTGAATGCATAAGAATGATAATTGAAAAAAAAAACACAATGATGATGAACGGAGACATTACAAAGTGAACAAAAAAATAAATAATAAATCCAAAGGAAGAAGAAAGATGCGGTAAAAATATATATTACAATGTACAAGATTCTGTACAATATTCGAAGTTATTGTTTTTCTTTAAATTGACAGCGAGCAGAACAAACACTCTTAACTACTAAATCCCGCGTGTTTTAAATTGTTGAATGATGTTTATGGAGACTGCATAAATTTTAATAAGACAATCTCTAGCAGAAAAAAAAATATTAATAGGCTAAAAGTATTAAAACTATTTACACAAAATTATCAGGATCATTGCACTGCAGTTACACACAATCACGATTTTTCTCTCTTTGTTATTCCACAAAATTTTCATTAAACATTTACCATTTTTCCTTTAAATTCTAATGAAAATCTTCAATTATCCATTTGAATTTAATTAACATTCTACCCTTACTTTATTTGATCAATCTAGTATATTTTGATGTGCAATTATACATTAACATTTTTTTGTTTTTTTTTTATTTATAAATATATAACAAAAATATATGATAATACGAGCTATATACAATGAAAAATCTATAAAACTTATGAAATACATTTTGAACCTGATGTTGCATATTTTCGCCTCGGTAAATGAGCCCCCGCCCCTCTCTCGAATTATAAATCATCAATTTCTTCATTTTTTCATCATTAGATTTTCCCACCCCTCTGTCCATCGATAGGCACTATAAAATTGATTCTCGTGATAAAGTCTCTGACATATTCTCCCCCAACATTGAAGCTCTAGAATTTCCATACAATTATTTTATGAAGAAAAAGAACAAGTGCGAAAAATAATAATCGCTCTTTTTGCAACCGCAACTTATTTCCAATAATTCCGCGTTGCATATTCACGAATAATTTTAAAATGAGAATACATGTCATTTTTATCAGCATTAAGATATTATTCTCATCAACTCACTCTATTGACGTAAAACTAGGCACTTCCTTTCAATTTATCATTAAACCCCCAATACTATTGGCATTTCTTTATCATTCATAGATATGTGGACAGATAAGCTCTCATAAATCAGAGGCGAAATAGACAGTAATTGATCGTCACTAGCTCGATAACCGCAGAGTGAATTTCAATGATTTTTTTTTTCACTTTCGAGATATTTTTTAAAGCTTCAAAGCGAGATATTATCGGTTGAAATGATTCGACTCATTTAAAAAATACTGACGATTCAACAACTCCCATTTCCCCTCACACTAGACGAAATTCCCACGAGGAATTCACTGATTATTCCTCGATCCATTAATGCTTCATCCATATAAATCCGATTCGTAACATAATTTATCCTTCAAAGGCCAGAAATTTTCCAATTCAGTTAAAAAAAAAAGAAAAAAAAAAATCACGGTTCACGTCATTTGATGATTAGCCTTAGCAATACGTCAGTCTCCGGCGAATTAGTCAAATCATGTTTATCTTGGTAAGTTTATCGGCATTTACTTGAGTTATAAATAAAAAAAAAATATACCTTGACAAAGGCCACATCGGTACCCTATTGAAATTCAAAAACATGATTATTTCTCAAATTTCATTTACATTATTAACTTTTCAATAACGAAGGAAAAAAAAAGAAGGACCTGTTACGTAGACTGATGAATCCTCTCAGTGACTAGCTTATTATATTATGCAGACATGCACTTCTCTCTATTTTCATCAGTTTGAACGTTTTAATGGCATTGAAAGTGTCAGAGTTGAGTGAAGACAGAATGAAGAATCAGTTAAATAATCAAATTACTCCATTTTGTCCCATTCATCCCATCGTAATCAAATATTTCCACACGAAACAATCCCCCCAGTATTTGAAAATAATCTCCGATATTTTCCATCATTGCTATTTCAATGAATCGATTTAACCATAAAAATCACGAATTCAACAAAAAAAAAGGCCATTGAAATAATAAAAATATAAATCAGAGAAAATCTTCTCGTAATACCCAAGTGGATATGCTCGCGTTGATTTTCTGTTGGTGAAGGAAAAATTAACAACTGCCTTAAGAGATTATTAAGATAATAACAAATCTGGGTATTGAGATGATAAATAAGATGCAGGGAGTGGGCACTTCAGCTAGGTACTAAGTATAGAATAAACTTAATGTCTATCCAATAATCGCCTGTCGATAAATCGTGCATTATCTAATTGATGATTGATTAAACAGTAAATTTCTTATTCTCTAGATAAATCTTATACAGTTCTAATTATTCGTTAAAATGATTTTTACCTCTCAATTCACGTCAATGTCAACACGATTATATTTATGATACAAAAGTCATTCATTTTGTACATATACACGAGTTCCACGGTTTTTTTTCTTTTTTAGTTCGTTGTGATTTTTCAAGAAAACGAGTATCTAGTGTTTGTGTAATTGTCCATCATATCGTTCATTACGATAAATTTCTCCCGAATTCATTGGATGGATTGAATGAAATTATTGGGATTATCAAAGATAACGAAACAAAAAAAAAAGAAACAAAATGAGGAATTACGAGGATTTTTTTTCTTTTTCACTTTCAACTGAGTAGAGGAGATGCGATTATCTTTGGAATGAATGATTTTCCAGGAAAATCCATGGTTTCCCAGTATTTCCTAATGAAACTCGTCGTTTCAAAGATAAATTCACAATTCTCAGGGCTCCACAGCCCCTCCACAAACCCTCGTAATTTCACAGACCAACAGAATATGCCCCTCAAGCCTCGTTAATCATCGAAGTAATAAGAAATAAATCAGTCGTTGACAAGGCCCATTTCTATAAATCGTCGTCATGGATATGAAAAAAAAAACCCGAGAGCGACCTTTATACGAAGAAAAATAATCAGGTGCATACAACATACCTACAAGAATTCACAGTCGTGTCACAGATACGCTTCATCCATCCCCTTGGTAATTTCAAAAATGAAAATTCACATGTTGTGAGGAGCAACTGTGACTTTGCTGTACTGTTCATCACCCACCGAGCCCAAGGTTTTATCCACCTTCTGTCCAAAGCCCGCAGCAACTTTACCCAATCCCTGGGACTCAGACTTCTGTACATCTCTCACAGTGACATACCCGGAGTTCTTGATCTCAGGTTCTTCCCTCCTCTCAGCTCCAATATCCTCTGGCTCCCAAAACATATCATACTCCGAAGACAATGAATCGTCGAAAGACTCCTCCACATTATCCTCCTTGTCTTGTCCAACATTGAAGACTGATGAAGCCAAGACGTACGGTTTCTTGGTATCAACGAATGTCCCCTGGGATAAACTCGTGTCATCCTTCACCACGACTTTTCCCTTCTTGTCTCCATCTGGAAGTGTTCCAACAGCAACGTAAGGCTTCATCACGTCGGGTTGTGCCTTTCTAGACGTTGAAAATGTGGGAAAATCACAGGATTCCGGGATTTTCGTTGTAACAGATTTATCATTGCCCATTAATCCTGTCTGGACGTACGGTGTTTTATCAACAGTCGGTGGATCAATGAATTTCGTCAGGTGCTCGAGATTTTTAACTGTGTCAAGGATTTTTTTCTCACGTGGTTTAGCCTCTAGGGACGCCAAACTGACATACGGCGCAGTGGGTTTAACTTCCGCGAGATTGTTGGACAATTGAGAATAATTTTCCATCTTATCCCTTGATTTTGGAAGCAAACCGACAACACTGTAGCCCCCAATGTTTTTATCCTTGGGTGTAGGACTGGGATTATTGGATAATTCCTCAGACGAGGGCATGCTGATGTAGCCAGTGGAGGACCAGGTGTGCTGAGGCATCATAAAGCCAGATGAGTCTGTTAAATTGGGTGTTGATCGAGCCAGTGACAGATTATCCTCCACTGGCTCCCCAGGTTTCGAAACTTTTACGTAAGAGTCCCATCGAGTAGAGTCTGGCATTCCACTGGGTCTCATTGTGCCCACATTCCTCTGACGAAGACTCGATGACTCCCACGTGCTCGACGACTCCAGTAATTTATTCGATGAGACAACAGGATCAATCTCAGTTCCACTATCAGTTGACACGTGAGAATCCGATGTCAGAGAAGATGTCACTGACTCCTGTCCACTGGAGCATCCACTGGAATCAGCTGATGACTGTCTGATATGCTGCTCCCCAACTTTCTGGAGTAATTTCTCACCAGCTAAACCTGGTGGCAACTGCACCTCAACATCCTGCATGACTTTGTACTTCAGCCAAACCCTCTTAGACGTGTAAATAACGCAGAACATAACTGCTATCGATCCAATGACGCCTATCACCCAGATTATAGCAAGAACACTCGAGGCAGGTCCTCCACTGTAGCAATTACCCTCACCAGGATCTGACCAAGGTCCATACAAATGCTCACCATTAGGGGCTACATTAACAGCTCTAATTCGAAACTGATGAAGTGTATCAATTCCCTCAGTCTTGCAATCAGGAATTGGAATGCTGGATTCACTTCTCGAGCTGTTTTGAATGATTCCGTGTTTGGAGGATATCTGGTAGTAATCGAGTCTACCACCAGGATTTACAGGTTTACTCCAGGTTACAGATACTTGACTCGAATTTATAAAACGCACCAGTGGTACTCGATTTATTTTTCCTGGAAAGCCAATTCCAGTCTGCGAATAGATAACTGATGATCCATAGCTGCATGATACTGTACAGGCCTTCACTTGGATGCTGTAATTCTTGAATGCTATGAGATTTTTCAGCTCTACATGGGTGACATCCTCCACCTGCTCAACATTGTTACTGTAGTGTACCTCGTAGTAACGTAGAACTCCATTCATTGCTGTGGGTGAATCCCAGGAGACAAACATCGTCGAGTTGGTGATTTCAGTGATAACTACATTGCGAGGTGGATTTGGAGCTGCTTCCATGGTGGTATTGTAAAGGGCATCGCTGTGGAGGCCCTCACCACTTTTTGTCAATACTGCAACCGATATCATGTACGTTGTGTATGGCTTTAGACCTGTGACAGTGCCATGAATGGTGTGGGGATCTGCCTTGATTGTTGTATTTAATTTTGGCCCCTTGCAGTTGAGATTGTAAGGGGTTATTATCGGGCAGTAATAAATCTTGAAGCCCTCGACAATTCCAATTCTATCAGAGCACTCGAGCTTCCAACCCACTTCCAGGTAATCTGAACCTATTCTATTTATCCATACTGATTTCATCTTTCCTACCACTTTATTGTGGATAACAGTGCACGAGGCCCACACCATTCCACTAGACGCATATCTAGTATTAGCTGATATTGCGAATTGATACACCTTCCGGGGCTGTGGAACAGTCATGTTGTAAATTGTTGTTGATGACGATACGTGCACCCAATCGAGAAAACCGGTGCACTGATAAGGACGATCTCGCTCGTTGTCACACCAGAAAATAGTATAATTTGTTATCTCAGTGTTAATTATTGGGGCTTTCCATGACAGCTCGTACATTCCATCCTCGAAAGCGATTTTAGTGAAGGCCAGAGGCTCACGTGGAATTTCAAAGCGACTTGGTATAAAAATCACAGCTTTCTCTTGATTTGAACCAACGATATTTGTCGTGACTAATTCAAATCTGTAACTGTTGAAACTTATGCCCTTAAACTTGGCGTAAGTTCGGGTTGTCTCGTTGGGCTCGATTAAGGATGTTCTACCGCTTTCCTCCACGTGGGCCACCTGATATTTAAAGTTATCACCATTCTCTAGATATGGGGGAATCGACTGCCAGTATAAGTAAACGTCTCTGTTTGCACTGTTCTCGGTTATCTCGAAACTGCCGATGTCTGTGCGTGGGGGTAAACCAGGTAATTTCGGTGGTGTTCTAAATGTCACATCGCTAAATTGACTCCACTTGTCTTCACCAATGGCTACTGCACTCTTCATGAAAACCCTGACGTCGTACAGGGTATTGGCATATTGAAGGCCAGTCAGATTGAAGTACCTCTTGTGCATGTGAATATCGTTTGTGATGTTGATTATCTATTCGATAAAAAAGGAAAAAAAAAATTCATAGGAATCGCTCTCCCACACAATTTCCTCACGATAAAATTTTTATTTATCGAAACAGAAAATAAACACCCACTCTATCTCCTAGTTGCTTCCGTATACGATTCGAGCGAAAATTTTCTGACCGTGAAATTGTGATATCAAATTGATTTACAGGAAATTCACTTTATCAAGCTTCAAAGTGATTCAACAGCACTGGGTTAATTGTGCAATTAAAAGAAATCATTTCATTCGGCGATAAAGTCGCGAAGTGAGATAAGTCGAAGTAAACAATTCCGCAAAATATCTATTTATCTTAGAAATTAACGCTTTTAGAATGATAGATTAGGAGACCCGATTTGTTAAAAATTGAATCAGCGACAAAAAAAAAAACGATTTCTTTAACGATTCAAATTTCTCTAAAACGATTCAATTAAATAAAAATACCGGAATTTTTAGCATGAATTATTGAGTCGACATACCTGCCAAGTCTTTCTCGATTCCCATTGGTGCTGATAGGTCACTCGGTGGTGGAGACCCGGTGGAAAATTCTGCATTGGAAATGGTACGGTCCAGTGGAGGAGAACACTCTCGGATGTTTTACTAACCACCGTGAGGTTCGCAGGTTTTGCTGGAATCACTGTTAAAAAATGCGTGAGTAATAATTCCCATAAAAACAAGTCATCAAATTCAGTGGGGAAGGTATAAAATCAATAAAATAGATATTGAATGCTAAATTGGCAGAATGATTTACCGTGAGCATAATGATGAAACTTGTAGGATACAGATGCATTCCCGAGTACATTTTCAGCGCTGAGATTGAACATGTAGTACTCGTAAGGCTGTCGATAGATTGGATTTGTCGATGTATCCCAGAAGCATCGATTTTTCACCGTTGACTTCTGATCCTCCTTTTCCTTGGGGCAGGGATACAATTTACGTCCTCCAGCTCGTCCCGGTAATTTAAACGCAAGAGTAAAACGAGTCTCGACGTAATTGGGCACTGGATCCCACGTGCACGTCATGTTCTCCCAGTTATTCGATACACACGTGAAATTTTCCGGCTCCTTTGGCTTCGCTGTAAATTCAAGTGCTGTCAGTACTGCCATTTCATCAATTTCATTTCATCAATACAAAATATCGGGGGAAATAAACAGCCTGAAATTCTGCGAAATGATGTGGCAAATGTGTAATCGATATTGTTGATGACTTCATGAATGGCAACAGAGTTGAAACACTCGATATCCCATGGAATGTAAACTGTTTATCCATAACTTCCTCGGTGTATGATCTGAGACGGCGGTTGTCTACCGCCCCGATAATTCAATCAATGGATCATTTATTTTTCATACGGAAAACACCACACGATCTTTCGCCTTCCCCTATTCCCATTAATTTCCCTACATACTTTTCTTAATTATTGAATTATTAATTGAAATTAATCTCAAAAACCATTAATTCGAGGAGAAAATATCAAACTAATAAAATTTGAAATTCAGTATTGAATTTGAAAATTCTAAGATAAATCAATGAATTTATCCCCGAAATTATTGACTTCCAAAAAAAAATGTGGAGAGTGCATTTTTTTAAATTAATAATTAAAGGCATCTAAAATGGATTTCCTTGAAGATAATGCGATAACTGAGAAAACTATAAAATTGAATGAATTCAAGTTAATGACTAGGCTAGTGAATAAATCAATGAAATAAGGAAAAAATAGAAAAATTAAAATTCATTGCTTTCGGGAAACTGAGTGAGGTCTCAGTATCTCGACCCCGCGATATCGGAATAAATGGAGACTATTGATATAATTATTACTTCGTAGAGATTTCTATTAACTTACTTCCAACTACGACGTTATTGAGGCATACAGCCTCGTACTTCTTGCTGTAATTTGCGTTGAGCCTTAATTTGCAGTAGTACATGTCTTTGGATGGTGGTGGTTCATCCACAAACATTTCGATTGTTGTCTCGTTTATCAGTCGAATAAATTGTGGCTCCATTTCCCTGTCGCTGCGGAAGAAAACAAGATCCGAGGCATTTTTGCCGGGAAATTCAGCATCGATGTACGTCTTATTCAGCATACAGAGAATTCGAAGGGGCTGTCCCTCCTCGAGGACAATGTCACCTGCTGGCCAGGTTCCTAAGAAGATTTTTCATTTCAGGTAAACAGGGGAGAGAACAAGTGTTGAATTTGTTTTTACTATTGTTCTCCATTATGTCGTTGGACAAAGAACAAGTGTATTATCATTTATTTCACAATTCCGGGGGTTTCGGGTGTCGAGTGAAAATATTTCGCGGTAATTCGCTAGTGTATGCTTTTAGCTCGATGTTGAGAATTCCAAAATAAGAGATAAGGGGACATGAAACTCTCGTTGGCAGAGGTATTGAGTTTGAAATGTATTTCAGTAGCGAAGAGGTAAAGGATAAAGTCGATTCAGCTAAGGGCGTCTCGCATCTTCGATAAATAACTCTCGATGTGAGAGAGATAGCGATAATTTTATTATGACCTTTTTTGGAGGCTTTTTTTCACTCTACAGAATAGGTCCTAATGAAAATATCGCTATCTCCCAGAGATCCACAGATATTTATTAATTAATAAAATTTTAATGTTCTTCAGTCGCTGGCGAGAGGTTTTTAAATTTATGGAAGCGTTAAATTAAATAGCGACGAAGTAAAGTGGCATGGGGTGAATTAAAAATTTTTCTTGGACAAGTTCTTCGGCTGTTTTCTCTCAGATTTAATATTTTGGTTGTGGGATGGATTAAATTTAATCTTAAATATTATTTATGATGAATTATCATGGTTTACTCACGTCCTGGTGTTTTGATGCCCAAGGCACACTGATCTGTCGCCGATATACATATCGAGCTGAATAAGATGAACAAAATTGACTTCCAGAGATGATTGAGGGAAGCATTTCGATGACACTTTAACATACGTATTAATTTAATTCTGCACTCACGGATGACACTGCTAATCGTTCTGTTGTCACCATTAATATTTAAACAATAATTCGAACTCGAGGAATCGATTACCTCATTACACTCATTCATTAGTCTTTTCTCATTGTCACTTGAACTCGTTGCTCTGTGAGTTATTAAATCCTGATATTTTAATTTATTTCTCGGACGATTTGTGGAACACATCGGCCTGAGGTGCGTCGTCCTGGACACTTCTGACTGAGCCATACTCCTAACTTTGTTGCTGGTATTATCATAATTCAGGGACGAGTGAATCTTCTTCGCTGGAGGCATACCTCGGTTTAACCACGCTGGTATCTCCATTTTTTCTCTCCCATCACTGAAATTATTCAATAATTTTTCTATTTTAATAGCAATTATTTTTGAAGATGACTTGAATAAGGGAAAATGGAAGAAGGAATTTGACGATTATTCAGATATTGTTGTCTCTCAAAGTTGCCTTCGATACTAAATCCAATGTGACACCATCAACTCGTCCATGGGTCCACCAAAGAGTTCCAGGGTGGGGGTTGAACGATTGAAATTGTCATTTCATTGGTCAACAATATCGAAGCAATCTTTCCCAACATCAACGAAACTCTTGGAAACGGAGATGCCTCGAAATCAGTGATTTTTTTTTTCTTTTCACATTTCATTTTTTTTTTTTATTATTCAGGGAACGATTATTCTCGTTACCATTGATTAAACGTGCATGAAAATAATGGTATGATCACTGAATGCTCCGCAGAACTCGACTAAATAAATTTCCCTCCCCTCGGCGTACGGAATTTCATGGCAAAGAATAGAGAGCACTTGTGTTTTATTTATTCCTTGGAAGCAATGGAGATGCAGGCATTCCATACAAAAAAGGCATAACCCATCTCTTGGAATAACGTAACAGAGCGCTTTTTAAGGTGAATATATTGCCCTGTACTATCCAATGCCACTGGAGGAATTTTCTACGTTTAGGCACCATCTCCCGCATATTGAGTGTACGAATAACGCATATGGAAAAAAAAGGGAAAAAAAAAAGAAAAACACGGATGGATGGACACGACTGCCAGGGAGATAAGAAACATCAGACAAATATGAATTATTCATCGGACATTTTCGAGTTTTAAATGTACGAGTGAATTCTGGGGAAAATAAATACGGGATATTTACGCCGCGTCGTCGGTAAATACCGATAGGAGATTTTTAGTTCGACCATTGATTCTGCAAGGTCAATTTACGAGGCGGATTGAAAGCCTTTCTTAATTATCGATTTATCTCCGAAATTGACGATTTTCGATGGAAATATTTCAAGGTTTTTAAAGAGGTAAATACCGACAAAAGCTGTGAGAATATTTTCCCATCAAAATCATCACGATAATAAGTCAATAACTTTTTAATTATTTCTTTTGATATACCGATATCCCCAGTTGCCTCCCATCAACACATATTTATCGAAATTTAAAAATTTCCCGCGACTCAAAACAAAAAAAAAAA
>NW_011887763.1:77145-95658 GCF_000806365.1 Fopius arisanus | reverse complement strand
GTTTTTTTTCTCTCTCCTCTCTCTTTTTCTCTCTCTCTCTCTCTGGGTTCTCGCACTTTGGTAATTAACACTGGAGGTATTTTTAATAGTGATAATTGGGGATTTGTGGATCGAGAGTCACTGGACTGCTGGTGTTGTAGCGTCGGTGGGAGAATAATGTTTACACTTGTGTCACTGATTCGATGATAGAGAGGACCCACGGGCTATTAATATTGTGGGGTATACCTGATGGCTCCCGTTCGGTGGAAAATAACTTTGGCTTTTGCCCAATCAATCGCCAGAGCTACCAACTTTTATGCGTTATCCTTGGGCTTTTGGAAGTCGACGCCGACAGATCTGGGATGTGATCTTTTCGTTTTCCCCTCTCGGGGATTTTCTTCACTGAGGGATAATTTATATTTTTTCACCGTTTTTTGGAGATTTATGATGGTCGTGGTGTAGTACAGAGTTGGATCGCGTACTTTTGACGCAGGTTGACGTCACTGGACGTTGAGCACCGCATTCTTGGAAATACAGAGGCTCCCACTATCCGATTTTGCCGACCGATGCGCCACCTACAATTGGCGGGCTTTTTGAACTTGAAAAAAATTCAAAAAATGAGAATTTTAAATTTCTGTGGATGTGGAGCATTAGTAAAAAATTTATATAAGCTGAATTATAATTTATTTATATTTATTTATTTAAATAAAAAAAAATATAGAAATGAGATTGATATTATGGAATTGTCGGAATAATTTCTGTGAGAGAAGAGTATTAGGTGAATATTTTTTCAAATATTTTATTGTTTCAATATATATTCAACAATAATAATCTCGTATCGCATATTACGTATTATACCGTAATAGTTCTTACTCAATCTCGATTATTCATCCCTGTAAATAAAAAAATCTTCCTCAACGTCCATTTACAATAATTCTACAGAATGTCACTCAAGTCAGTTAACGAAGGATTAAAATACTTATTCAATGGATAAATAAAATAAATGGTACGCAGTCGGTGATCGAATCCACATGTGGAAGACGCGGCAAGACAGATTCCTTTACTCTAATCACTCAGTCCAATCCTTGGACACGCGCGTGAGAATTGAGCAGATTTTCTAAAGAAATCATAGCTACACATTCACTACAAACTTACAAAAAATCGTTTAAAGACATGAATAATTCAATGTTACTAGTCACAAAATAATTAAGTCAAATTCATTTCAAGACACATTTTCCTTAAATTTACCCTGATTTGTAGATATAAAAATATATATTAGTCAACACATTTACACATTACAAATTGTAGACTTATTCTCTATTTTGATATTTCTCCTCTTTCTTCAGATACGAGGGAGAAATAATTACATATAAAACTAATTTCTATACAAAAAAATTATTACAATCGTCGGTTGAACGAGTGTTGAGAGAGACGAACAAATTCTTTGGTCGGCTGGATACAATTCATTTAATCATTTCCACTCGTCTCTGATCAACGATAATTTGATAAGTCCAACCAATTGTTCGTAATGATAAATCTCCAGTTTTAAAATCTCGTGTATAAAGTACTTGAGTTTTGATTAAAAATTAAAAATACGTATAAAACGTTCAGCAATCGTGAACTTTGAACAATTCCTCGGAAATCGTATCAATAGAATATGAAATAAAAATATTCTCGGGAAACTGTCATTAAAGTGCAGTCTTTGCTACATCAACCAACCCGACGTATCGGGTTAATTGTAATTTCCTATTCACAATTCATTTTCGTGAGATTCTCAGAAAATTTTTTTATATAAATGCAAGTCCTTATGCTACAGGCACAATTCATCTAAATCACCAATAATGCATTAATTAATGCTACAGTATCATCGTTTTCTCCAGGAGCAGCAGCACAGTGGAATGGATGTTTTTCTTTTGTTCTTTAATTTTCCATGAATTATTTCGTTATTATTCATGTGCATGGTGCCATCGTCAATCGGTCGAACACTTATTTGGTCAATATAATTCTACAATAAACGTCAAGTAATGAAAAATTTACGTCAATATAGTTTCAAAGAATATGCAGAAGACATTTTAATGAGAACACGGACAAGGCACTTTTCACTCCCCTTTTAAACTATCAAACGAAATTAGCATGATTGAGATTTTCAGTTATTGAGACATTAATGGGAGTAGTTAGCACCAGTCAAATTCAGTTGCCCCGGGTATTTCCTGTCGCAGTTGATATTATCAATCCTTTTCAGTCAGTCTTCGACTGGAGTATTGTCTGGGCTATTCTCGTTATTCGAGGAAAGCTCGTGTTACACGATCCAACAATTCATTCAGCTCGTACATAAAAAATATATACTAACATGGGATAATGAGATTTTACGAGGGGATCGTCACCGGTTAAATCCAGGTCACGGATGAGCCCTTTTAATTCCTAGGAGAGTTTCGTAATATTTTGCCAGATAATTTATTCATGCGAAAGATCAAATTCAGCGAAGAATTGCTAAAATTAAAAAAATATTGATTTTACTAAGAAATAACAAGAGTTTTAAAAAAATAACTTAAAAATAAAAAATCTCCAAGGCTGTGATATCAAAGATTTTTGAAAATTTCTGTGAATTTCACGAAATTTGCACTCCCAGGAAAAACAGATAATATTTGAGAGTGATTGCCCCCTCGGCTTTCTCATTATCCTGATTAAGGCCAAGCTCGGTGTTCATATATAGAAAATAATGAATTATCTTTATGATTAAATCGAATGAGATACGTTTAATACATAAATCGATGAAAAAGTTATCTTACTTATTTTTGGAAATTGCTTGTATCATCGTGGGGGTGTGAAACCTGTGAAATGGTTTTGATAATGTGAATTTGTCAGGTCCTAAAGCTCATTAACAGCACATTAGAGGATTATCGTTAATGATCATATGTGAAGTGTTAGTTGGATTAGATTGTTACATTAATTATGATTGATGTTTCGGTTGGCTCTGGGTTTATATGTTCATGTCGTAAAGATGAGGTGGTGCACCTACCGCACTTGGCATTTGGCATCCACGACGGACTAAAAGTCGCACTGATGGCCCACCATTTCGAATTATCTCAATGGCCTCGGCGTGAGTCATGTTCTTCGTGTTTATACCGTTTATCTCGATTATTTGATCGCCCACCTGGATTAAAAACCGATTTTATGAATTTTTTAAATATTTTTCCAAAATCATAAAGAATTTACTGAAATTATTCAGAGAGAAATTTTTTTCATTTTTCCAGAAACAGATAAATAAAATAAAAAATCAAATAAATGAGAATATTGATAGAATATCGGGTGAACAAACATGTAAATATGGATGCATCCAATTTTTTAATAGTTTATTGAATTAATTTAATGGATCGGTTCATGCAGTCCATTATCGAAGAATATCTCACCCTCAATCGGTTATCAATTGCTGCTGGGCCATTCTCAGCAATCTGAAGTACAAAAAGGGGCATATTCTGGAATTCTCGTCCTCCTCGTATGCTAAATCCGAATCCCCGAGTGCCACGGGTTAATTCCACTGCGTGGTATTGTCCCCCATCGCCATCTCCAGTCGACTCGTCCTTTCAAATAATTAAAAAATTCACTTAACAAACAAGGGGATAATTGCCTTTTTCATGAATGAACATAATCATTTTTTTATTTCCATGCCATAAAGTGAATTTAAATAAATTGATCAATTTTTTTTTTTTATAAATCGTTATGGATTGGAAATGTTTGTTTTATAGATTTTATTAAATTTAATGGGAAAGGGAGATTCGAGATGTTTGATACCTTTTGGGACATTGAGGTGGTGCTACAGCAGTCGTCAATGGGATAGCCAATGGTGAGTGTAACCGAGTACCCAGAATCCTTGATCAAATTGACGATATCTTTGTGGCAAACGTTGGTGATGTCCACGTGATTGACAGCGAGAATGTGATCCCCAACGTTGAGTCTGCCACATCTCTCAGCAGGTGATCCCTCGATGATTCTTCCAATGGTGGAGCCAGCCTTGTTCACTGACGAAATAATAACAAATCCAAAGCCCTCGTTCTCCATTCTCGTGACAGTTATGTCATAAGGATATTGGAGATTCATCTGTCTCTCGTACGATGTCTGGAGATTCTCCTGAAGATGATCCTGATTAATGCGTCTTCTGATTCCCAGGGTGACCCGTCCATTCTGCGCTGCCTGAATCATCAGCTGGACCACGTGGTGATGGGAGGAATTCATCACACTCTCGCCATCGACAGACATAATCAGATCACCTGTGTTTAGTCTGTTGTCCAGATCTGCCGCTCCACCTGGCACTATGTGGCCAACGGACACCTGCTGGTCGTTCCATTATTTATAATCTCTTTATAAATAACTAATCCGTTCTATCGGTGGAAAGTAAATTGTGATTAACCAACCTGAGATCTCTCCTCGGTTCCACCGACTATCCTGAATCCAAAACCAGTGTCCTGACGCACTAGGGTCACCAGTGTTTCTATCCACTCGACATCGGGAATTGTTGGGCAAACCAGTTCATTCGGATATTGGGGATACCTAAGCAATAGTTAATAATTAATTCATGAATATTTCTAACAGCGGAAAAAAATTTAATTCAAGACTGCAAATGGAAAATTAAAAATTAAAAACTTAAAAAAAAATATACAATTACCTGGATATAGAGCTGGAATGTGGCTGCTCATGTTCAAAGCTCGTAGTCTCTTTCCTCTTGTCCCATATCTCACCAGTGTCGACACTCTGCTCCTGCCCCATCCCATAAACCGCATAATCCTGCACGGAATACTGCGAGTGCATCCTGACAGAGTAGATGTCCTTGTAGTAATCCGAGTGTTCGCCATTCTGCTTGACCATCTGCTCATGCCCTCCAGGACTCGGGTACATATCACTCATGGGTATTTTATCATTTCCACGCCAGTCTCTACTGCTGTGTCTCATCGGATCGTCATCGATTGTCATCCTCCCAAAATTATCCGCCATCTTTCCCATACTCGATTTATAAGGATCACCGTAATAAACGTCATGATTGTACTCAGGATACTTGCAGGTGTTCTCCATTGTACTCATATCATTATCATTATCAGTTCTCCAGTCAGATCCTCTGAAGTCAGCTGGTGATTTTGTTCGATTTCTCGTGTCAATGAGAGGTGTTTTTGGTCTGCTAGGGACAATCGTCTTGGACTGAGTGCTGTAAATATCGGCAGTTGGTGTTTTACTCCTGTAAAAATCCTGAGGATTTTTCTCCTTTTTCTCCTTGTCCTTGAGAACGGCCCTCTGGACGTGGATAACGGCCCCCTGATTCCTCGGGCACTCCTTCAACACCTGTACAACTTCAGAGTGGCACATATTCCTCACGTTGACGTCATTGATATTTACAAGGATGTCTCCCTCCATGAGATTCTTACATCTGTGTCTGTCCAGAATTTTCTTCACCTTCTGACCGTGTGATGAATCTGCAATTGTAAAACCGAAACCCATGGCCCCCTTGACAATGGCAATACTGAAAAATTCTGGCTTCGACAGGCTATCCTTGTCATCAAAATCCGTTGTATCTGAGAGTAAAATATCCGTGCTGCTGGGCCTTTTTATGGTGGTAATTTTATCAGATATGCAAAGGTCTGGCATTGAATTGACTGAAGCTGTCGTCAAGTTCTCACCGTTCTGGTGGCTGTGCACTGGGAGAAATGAGGCCTCGAGGAAGCTGAATCTGTCTTGCTGAAGAGAGGGATCCAGGTCCATATAGAAGGAAGGATCGTCTGGGAGAAGATCTGAGGGCATCTGCTGAAGATTCCTGGGAATTCCTGACTCCACGTGATTGATACTGTGATCATCTGGTGCACTCACTGCTATTGTTGTGACAACCTCGGTATTAGGATCATTGGGGTCGAAGGGCAGAGGATAGCCCCGACACACCTCCAGGGAGACGGTCTCCCCACTGGCGATGGATTTGAAGACATTCACCATGTCGTTGTGAGTGAAACCCAGGACACAGGTGTCATTTACGTACACCAGGACGTCACCTGTTTGGAGTTTTCCATCGAGCCAGGCTGGACCGTTGGGGACAACGCTTTTAATCTGGAGAAACTCCTCGACTGTGTCGTCACCACCAACTATGGTAAATCCCAGTCCTCGAGAGCTCTTCAGAAGAGTTGTCCTTATCCTCTGGCCCTTCAGATTTTTTGGATTTCTCGTAAAATTTGGACTCTTCCTGTCACTCAGACTCTGCTGTGCTCTCTTCGCCTGGATCACTGGATTTTCGTACTGAGTTCTACGATTCACGTGATCTATGAAGTACGTTCCATACAGCTGATCGTCTATTTTTTCCCAGCCATAAGGCAACTCGTCGTCCAGGCACTCCTCCAGGGAACGCTTCTGGAATTTTGATAATCTTGGATCGAGCCAGTGGGAAGTGCCTGTGTTGTGATCGATGAAGTAAATCTCTCCAGTTTCTGTGTATGCCTTTTCCCAGTTTGAGGGGAGTGGACCCAATTGATCATCTGGGGTCTCGTCGTAGCAGTTGTGCCTGTCATGTTCAGAATTTAGAACACACTGGTCTGTTCCTGGAGTGTAGAGATATGTGGGAGGAACACGATGACTCGAGTTATCAGATCCACTTATCGTCAGGATCTCTTTATCCACGCTTCCACCTGGAGGAGAAATTTAATTGAATAATTAATTAGAATCGTCATTTACGTGGCTCTATTGGTTGAACATTATTGACATAATTTTTAGTGGGAATTACCGTCTGTGACATTGTCCATGGAGACTGAGTCCTCAGTTTTCGTTGCCATTCTTTATCACCTTCAATTTCCTAAAGAAACAATAAAAAATTTCAAATCAATTAATTTTATCATCACCAATTAATTATCTCTCCAAAGGGCAGACGACTAGAAAAACAAAACCATCCAAAACCCTTCAAAACTCAAGTGTTTGTTTCTGTAATGAATCCCAAAACCCTCCACTTCGTAATTTCCTGTTCCTTTGGGATAGATAAAAAATATCGATAACAGACCCTGAACAGGTGTGCAAGACCTACACCCACCGAAAATCCACAGCCTATCCTCGCTGAGTAAAAAAAAGTTGATGAAAAAAAAAAACGTCGATTCACTCCTCCTACATCACACACAACTATTCGCTTCATGCAACTTTCTATTAAGACACGAATCAATGAGACCTCAGTCTCCAGTTGAAAAAAAAACGCGAGCAAAAATAGGAAAAGAAATCATAAAGAAATTTAATGTCTCTAACGTAAACTCGTAAATGCTTGGAGGTGACACGTCTGTTCCGTTTTCCGTTGCATGTGAAAGGTTCCCACATACTCGTTTATGGGGATAAGAGGCTTGGGGTTGACGTGAAAAACGTCATTATCCCCGGGGGAAATAATTCTCACGATTGAAACAATCATATCATATTTTTTTCCCGTTTTAACCAGTATTTTAATAATTGATGTACTCACGTTTTACCAAGTTCACGTACCCAATCGCCTCTCGCAGCATCATTCATGCCCCCTGTTTTGTTTTATATGAGAGAGTAATCCAATCACTGGTACGTTACATCGATTCAATCACTCTTTTTTTTTATCCTCCTTTCACGGATTTATCTTTCGAAATGACTTCTGCGTGAGGGACTCACACGAGAGTCTAGCAAACTGTAGAATTATGGAGGAGGGAGAGACCAACGAGTTCTTAGGAGTGAGAGCAAGTGCAACCGTCATGGTATCGTGGAATTTTGGAGGGGATACAGCGCCCTCTAAATTGTTTACAAGAAACTGCGAGATTGACATGATTTAAAAAAAAAAGACTGAATCTCAAATAATCCTATAGAGAATAAAATAAAAATTTGACATCAGTGATCATGTCCGCGTCCCTGCGTTTGGTGATCAACGATTTTCATACGAGATCTCCAACTCCTTCTGAAGCCTGACAATCTCATCATCTTTGTCCTTACCGGCCATCTCGGACTGCTCCAATTGAGACTTCAGGTGGGAAATTCGGTCCTCATTTCACTCCATTTCCCACTCGCTCTTTTCTTTTTGGCATTTAGACAACGGAGCATCAGTTTCTGAAATTTTCCTCTTCAGGTTCACCATTGGCTCACCAATCACATTGCTCCAAACACCCAACAACCTCACGCCAGTGCCCAAATACCTGCAAATAAATTTGAATAATCGAATTCAATCGATCGAAAATTAACCGACGAAATTCATATTTAATTAGTAAAGCGAATATTTCCTGTATTAGCACTGGAGATTACAGACTACTCCATCAAAAATTCCATCGACAATTCCCGCCATAAATTGAGGTAAACATACTGAAGGACATCGTGCAATCTTGTTCATGAAAACTCTCATCGATTTTCGGAGCCAAAGCCAGAGATTCCAAAGCAGAATAGAAAAAGACCTTGCATAACCTCAATATTAACGACATTCCAACTGCTCCAACTTCTGCAACAAGCATCTTCGGTTTTTATCAGTAAGAATGATCGTCAAGGTCACTTGAAAAATTTTGTAAATACGTTTGACCTTACGAGAGATAAAATAAAAAAGACAACGGAGTTAATTCATCACCTGACCATCAGGTAATTAAAAATACCTGAGACCCTCCAGTGGGAATTTATTCCATACCATACCGAACGCAAAAAATTACAATAACAATTTCAGCCCGTAATATTGAAAAATATTTTGAAAAAACGCTTGCTCATGGAAGCTCAGTTGTCAATGCATGCTTTTTAATAATAATGATTTAATTTTATTCCAGAAAAGAGAATAAAAATGTCTGAGCAATTTGTGGGCTGCATGGTGTCCATAAAGTGCGTCGACGACCTGGGGACTTATCAGGGTCAGATATCAGATTTAAATCGTGAAACGGTGACGATATCAAAGGCCTTCAGAGACGGTGTGCCCTATCCATCATCCCAGGTAATAATAAATGCAAAGGACATTGAGAATCTGGAGATAATATCAACAGAGGAAGCGGGTGCCCGAGAAGTTCAGTCGAGTAAAGTTAAGAGGCCAATAGCGAAAAGAGCCAACAGATCAGTATCAGAGTGCATTCCCACATCAGTGCCATCAGCCACTTGGTACTCGAAAAAGGTAACAGATCCCATTCCCATTCCCGAAGTGACAAACGGTAAAACGACGATCGAGGCGAATGTGAAGGGAAATCAGAGGAGATCACAACGTCAAAAGTGGCAGGAGAGGGACGAACAGGCGTTTGGTACACCAATAGATCAGTCCCTCAGTCAGGATTTCGATTTTGAGAAGAACCTCGCTCTATTCAATAAGGAAGCTGTCTGGCAGGAGATAAATTCATCGAAACCAGATGTCTTGAGACAATCAGAAAATAATCGAGGAACGTATCGACACGACGAGAATATTCTCGTGTCAAAACCTACGACGTTAAGGCAAATAGTCGTTCCATTGAGTCATGAGAGAGAATATGTGACTGACGATGGTCTTGTGATACCCAGTATAACGTTAGAGCTGCACAGACAGCTGATGGGAGCTGCCGACAGGCTGGGAATCAGCTGGGAACGGCGTGTGGAGCTTCTGGGTCGGGCTGGAGCTGAGATTATCCTTCAGCTTCTCGGTGGGGCTCACAGACTCAATCCAAAAAATGCACATCAGTGGCCCACAGTTGTTGCCCTGTGTGGACCACACAGATCAGGAGCTGCTGGTGTCAATTGTGCACGTCAGCTATCATCACATGGAGTTGAAACGGTCGTCTACATCGAGAACTCGGAGAATATTTCACTTCTGCAGGAGCTCTCCCTGTACAAAATGACTGGCAACAAAGTCGTGACAGGAATTGATAAATTAGCACCTGTGGTGGATCTCATTGTTGTTGCTCTGTGTGAAGAGGACTCACCCAGGGTTGTACCCTCTGTTGCCAAGTGGGTTAAGAGAAATCGAGCTCCTGTACTCGCCATTGAACCACCCTCTGCTGGAACACCTGGTATTTCATCAAAATTCAGCCTTCTCGGAGCTCTACCTCTCTCCCACAGCCCGGATAATGGCAGGTTGTACTTGTGTAATCTCGCACTTCCCAGTAAAGTTTTCTCAGACGTCGGTATCACGTATAAATCACCATTCGGTCCAAAATCCGTCATTCCATTGCATTCTGATGACTCTTAGGGGTTTTGGGGAGGTTGGGGGAGTAAGGGGAGAGCACTGGGGGTTTTTTGAGGCTATTGGAATAATTTCTTCGAGGGTTACAATTGAATAGAATTGATTTTTTAAATTTCAATTCAATGGCCTCACGACTTTTAAAACTCCTGGTTCTCTTTTAAGGCACACAGTGACTGCATCAGAATGATGATGGAAATTTAGAGTGTCTGGTTGAGTTGATGAATGAAATAATCGTTGCTTGACACAGCAGATAAATGTGAGAATAGTATAGTATACGATACAAGTGAAAAAAATACTTTTTGAAGCCTTCGGCTTGGCTGTAACCCTCACACTTGTAAGAAAGAATTTTTTTTTTCACATGTATCGTACAAAATTTTATGATTACGGTGGAGAAGAAAGGGAGTTGTGTGCAGGTGCGGGCAAGAAGTGTCTTTCTTTTTCACTTGTATCATAAATCATAGTTATGGAATTTAAATAACTAATTGTATGTTATGTCACGAGATATTTATAATGCTCATGAACAAATTGTAAAAAAGGCCACGACAATTTTTTAACTTGCAGAGTGAGAAACTGTCGAGGGCAGTAATTTGCCACGAATTTGATAATATTTTTATCTAGATTTTTTTTAATGAGGGAACCATTTCAGAGGGTGAAAATTGTTTTGTAGATAGGTTTTATCTTATTTTTCCCACGGGAGATGAGATGGAAATGTTGGGGGGAGTATTTTTATTGGACGTGCTAGATCAACTGATGTAAAGTGAAATTTGGAATTAATTAACTTTGATGAATCCAGTGGCGAAGTGATAAACCGGGGAGAATCGACTTTGATATTTTCATTAATTGAAAAAATCGATCTATTTATTTTAAACAATATCGATTTGAGGTAAAAGTCGAGAATTTTCCGGTAGCTAATATTCAGCCAAATTGGCAATTTTTCCAGTCAAAAATCCGTAGTTTTTAAAAAATCTATATCTGATAATTGCGAAAATTCGACTCATCTCTCTTTATGATTTCCCCATTGGATAATTCTTGTTGGAATGTATGGAATCGATACTGTACGACTCGAAGATGGATTTTCCATCGTTTTTCCCCAGATATTCACCAAAAATTCACTTGAGTCATCTCGTTTCTACCACAATAATAACGAAAGTCCACTGCGCTCATGAATTTACAATTTGCAGCAATGTTGTTTATCCTTCACTCATCCATCCGCAAGTTGGACTCATCACGATATGAATACCAAGTGAAAGCCCATCGCGTATCGACAAATGCAAGTGAACAAAAGTTTAACCGGGGATTAAATCAAGACCATTATAATTCCTCCTTTAGTGATATGACCAGTTGTATTTATCATGGCGACAGTTGAATCGATGATTTCGCATTGTAAAGATCAATAAACGTGTGAGCATAAGAACAGTGACGAGTAATAGCGCAAGGTTTTATTTTATTTCCCATGAAAAATCAGCGGAATTCGCAAAACAAGATTTTCAGTGCAATTATCAATTGAAAGACAGTAACAGCTGTTGAATTTTATTTTCTCGATATTTTCATGGTATGCAAATGATTCAGATTAATAGGGGATTATGAAAATCAAAGGGGTATTCACTGAATTTGAAAAATTTGAAATTTTTGAAAAAGTATCAGGCGAGGATGAAAATGGAGGAGGTATCCACTGAAATTTGAAAATTTGAAATTTTTGAAAAAGTATCAGGCGAGCATGAAAATCGAGGTGGTATCCACTGGAATTGAGATATTCGAAATTTTCAAAAATGTATCAGGGGAGCATGAAAATGGAGGAGGTATCCACTGAAATTTGAAAATTCGAAATTTTTGAAAAAGTATCAGGGGAGCATGAAAATCGAGGAGGTATTCACTGAAATTGAAAAATTCGAAATTTTGGAAAAAGTATCAGGGGAGCCTGAAAATCGAGGAGGTCTTCACTGAAATTTGAAAATTCGAAATTTTTGAAAATGTATCAGGGGAGCATGAAAATGGAGGAGGTATTCACTGAAATTGAAAAATTCAAAATTTTCAAAAATGTATCAGGGGAGCATGAAAACGGAGAGAAGGTATTCACTAAAATTGAAAAATTCAAAATTTTCAAAAATGTATCAGGGGAGCATGAAAACGGAGGAGGTATTCACTGAAATGTGAAAAATCGAAATTTTATAATAAAAAACAAAAATCAATTTGATAAAGAAGAAAATTACATTCACCCCTTCAAGTGGTGCCTATGACGACGGGACTCCTACTGAGGCAGTTACCGAGTCGACTGACGCGCAGACACCCCCACCCCCACCCTGCGCGTGGCCCCCTCTCTCTCTTGGGGTGAGGTACTGCAATGTTGGTGGGGTAATTCAAACCCCCAGAACTGAGCCTCTACTAGCCAATCCTCTTCCATTCCAACGGCTACCGCCAAGCACCCCACACTAGTCTGATTCGAGAGAATAATGTAGTCAGTCCGCGAAATGTTATGAGGAAAAAGTTCTGCTTTCCCCCACAAGATTTCGTTGGAGGTCGTAACTTAGGCTCAACTACGGTTAAACAATAAAAATTAATACTAATTGACAAATAAACTATTGTTGTTGTTGTTATATTATTCACAAGTTATTGAGTTGGATGTCAAAATATTCACAGGGGAAAATAAAATATGAGATTGAAATTTCAGACTTGAAGTCTTCAAAGCCATGAATGTGGAAGTCTCCTCTTGGAACTTGTCAGTGAGTGATACGTTACAATTATTTATTTAGTAATGACACGCATTATAAAGACTAGCTCAATGTGCCAGTGGATTATAATAATGTTTCGTGATCATGAAAACCGAATTCAACAATTCTTCTGGTGAGTTCTACCCGTTTCACCTGTTCTACCCTAATTTCTAGGTTATGCAATTGTCTTTCAATCTTTCGTAAGCATAAAATTCGTAACCAAATATAGAATAACTTAATCGAATATAACTGAAGAAAAATATGAGAATAATTTTCGAATTCTTCTGCAATAATTTCCAATTTTTTTTTAATTTCAACGATTTTTTCTATTTCGCGTTTCACAGAAATTCAGGAAAACCTCTTCCCGGAGTTGAATTTTCTGATGTAATGATAATGACTTGGTGATAAGAATTACGAATTTACGGGGTTACATCTGCAATGGAATCCCTGGGATGACTCCAACCTCAAGTCTAGAGTTTTGAAAGTATTTCAAGGTGGAGTTCATCAGGTTACATTATAATAAGTCACTCAAATATCCTAATAACGCGTGTCCATGGCAGTAGTCAAATATAATAACTCATAATTTCGATGATTTTTATTTGACGTAAAGAGGTGAGGGTCACTGTTGTCACTCGTGAGTGATAATAATTTGCAAAACGGATGTGAGAAATTGGTCAATCTCTTACTATTACACTGCTCCGCGTGTACAGTATTTTTATTTAAAGAAATATACAATAACAATTGGAAATATTCCACAGCTTCCCTTTATACCCTCTTCCAATTCAATTTCTAATAAATCTATAATAAATAATTTGATGTCGAGACGTAAGTCCTGAAAAATATCGTTGGCATATAAATAAATTTCTGGCAACTCCATAAAATGTTTCATCAACCTCTTGGTGAATTAATCTCGATTTTTTTCTTCCTCAAGTATTTGAGAAATAATTTATAACTTTGTTATGACTCCTGTCTAGATTATAACCCAATTAACTCCCAAATGAAAGCATTCACTTACGCAGTCACCAGTATCATCGATTCAAAACATTGTAAGGAATTTTCAACATGAAATAATCACCTAGAATTCTGAATCATTTCTCACCCCATATGTTTTTACATCTCTGCTGATATCTATTCCGTCACAAATTGCTAAAAGATCACGCAGGCACTCAAGATAATGAATAACTACCTCATTCTGTTGAAGAATGCTTATCCATCAGAATAATTCATTGCCGTGGATTCCAAAATGAATTTCCTCGCAGAAATGTGAGGGGAAATTGTGTCAAAGAATTGTCATTTTAAATATTTATTCATTTTCTATTTTTTACATGGAAATTCTCGTGAAAAATCATAAATTACTCATTACTCGTTAATTATGTATTATTCTTACCTGGCTGGTAATGGGAAATAAAATTATTTGTTTACTCACTTCTTTTTCAGGGGATGCCCCACCCCTCGTCTACAGTCCCTCATTTATAGCTTTCAATCAATTTATAGCTTTCAATCAGTCACGTACGATGCGAAATTCTTGGAAAAGACTGTCTACTTATTACTTTTTAATGGGATACATCTCGAAATTTGGGTAAATTACCAAAGCAGATAAATTCTGATGAATTCCCAAAACAGGATTGAGTAATTTTCGTTAAATTATTTTTTTGAAGCCATAAAACTTTCCGAACGCATTAAGAAATTAATGAGACTCTGATAAAAGTCGATGAGTTTTGCGAATGAGTCTTCAGATTGAATGAACACTTTGATATCAATCTCGATAATTGTCTCGGCAATTAATTGATGATGTAACAGAAGGTGTGGGGGAACAAATTCGTGCGGGAGATTCTATCATTTTTTCGTGACGAATTTGATTGCTTTGATGCAATCTTCTGTACGAAAAATATAAATCTTTTGAACTTTCATAAAAAATAGTTCGCCATTTCGCTGGCAAATTATATTATTTATTTTTAAGAGGTAAAATCCATATTTTGTAAATATTTTTCTTATTTCACTCCTGAAATTTTTCTGGAAACATGAAAAAATATGCGATTTCAGGGTAGAGCTGTGGAAATATTTCTGATTCTCAGCCGAATTGACGCAACCCCCTGTCAATGTAATTATCCAAATGTCTTACCTCATCATACATACGAAAAGAGAGTGATCACATAAAAATATCTGAAACCAGGTAAATACCGAAATGAAGGGGTCAGGGTCGAGATGTTCTCCAAAAGTGTCTAGACCTTCGAGTTCTTGAGTTTCACTTTAACACCATCTACTCTTTGGCAAGTAAAATCGAATTATTATTTGGATTTAAAATTTTGCTGACTTGACAGCTCGAAACGTTCAGAGGCTGATAAGATTTATTTGGCAAAATAAATGTAGAGAAGTATCTTCGAAAGAACACGGTGGAAAAAGAAATGTAAGTTGAGTTTATTTTTGTGGAGAACAGACGGAAAACAGTTTAACCTTCTTTGTTAAGATTTATGTCTGGAGAGAAATGTTAGAAAGAGGTATGGCTGAGGAAAAAAAATTAACAAAGTATCTCTCTTGTTGACTTATTGCCCCAAAAAATAAGTCTATACCAGGAACAGACATTTGACTCTCATTCGACATTCTCAAGAGGTATTCTACGAAGAGAAGACGTGAAAATGCTAATTTATTGTAGTGACGGTAACGAGGGCGTTTGAGAGTTGAAGGTTCAACGATAAATTGTCCATGTGATCAATAAAAATTAATAAACCCCTGCCCTCAAATACAATTATATGATTTTTTATTATTAGATTATCCTAGTCTCTTGAACACTGACAATTATTATTCAATGCTTATAAAAACTTGGGAAATCTGAATTTTTTTTCCTGAAAAAAACCAAAAATTCAATATCTTTTATCGAGCCGTAATCTTGTCACGGACTGTTTACGTGTTAGAATAATTTGTCATCAATTATATCCGTGATAATATGATACCTGGGGGCCATGGTGATGACCATCTCCAGAGAGTAAATTCCGAAAACTTGACCTCTGGTAGAGTAAGTAGTGGTACTGGTACCTAGAGTGGGAAAAAGTCGACCAGTCGGTTAGTGAATGGGTAGGCGGGGAATTCTGTACTCCTCGCTGTGGATTTTCTATTCTGTTCACCAGTTGGTGTATGCCACCCCGACAGTCGTGTCCGCCGCGTCTTACCTCTCATTACCAACAACTACCTCTTTAACAAAAAGAAAAATCCAAATAATACAATAGGAACTAATCCCAACAACCTAGGTCCTGGAGACCATATCCTATTCCAAGTGTTCATGTTCACTCCAATGGACATTCAAAGTGCAATCACCATTTCTAATTACAAATTGTGCTCCCAGATTATTTAAAGTTCAAACTAGTTTGATGAGTCTGTCGACCTTCGCACGTGTGTTGGGATAAACCATTTGCGAATGGGATATTTTTGGGCGTTGTTTTACGTAAGAGGTATGTAAAATCCATCAAATGTACTTACTCTTTGGAGATGGAATAATTCGATTTCATCCTGATGTAGAAAGTCGCCCAAAGAAGAGATCAATTCAAAATTTCAATTGATCGTCGAACAGGATGAATGGATGAATTTTTTTATGATATCTCGGAGTGAAAGGAGTATCGCAATATTTTTCGAACGATCTCAGCAGGGAAAAATGAGAGCGATGAAAAAAGTACTCACCCAATTTTTAGTATTTTTCTTTGATCTTAAAATATCCACAGAAAGCATGGAAAAATTAATTTATTCTAGTCCGGAGCAGAAGTGACATAAAAGTGCTGCATGCATTGCAAATTGAAAGATGGAGAGCTTTCACGTGCCTTTCTTGGCTTTCGCAACAGTTTCACAAATCGCTTCCGGGTGGATCGGTAATAACTTTTAAACTTATTGGCCTTTTTTTTTAATTTCATTCCTACCTGGCATCAGTCGCAGTGACATCGTCACGTATTCGTAACCAATATGCATAAACTTGTATATGCGTGTAGCACCTGATGGTCAAGTATGTAAGGTGATGAAAGTAAATTATACAACTCTCTAGTCGATCTCGAAAGAGAAAGGTGGAATATAATGGTCAAGATTTAATGTGGAAATCTCGCGGTTAAGGTTGAACATTTCAGCAGTGACACGTGCCTCCTCTATTTACTAATGGTTTTCTGCCTTTTTTCCTTCATTTTCCAATCTTACTTTTTTTTTTAAAGCCACATTAACGTTTTCATGTCTGTGTTTTCGCTGAATGGAATTTTTCGAGATTTCCCATTATTCGTATGGTAGAATAAAAAAAAGATTGATAAGTCAATTGTCTGTGCAAGAAAAATGTATGAATGTATAGATTGAATGGATTGAAATCTTTAAAATTGTATTTCATGTTCAATACGTTGGATGAGTCATCGTTTATCGCAAAAAATTAAATTTTCCAGAAGTTTCAAGACGAATGAGAGTCTCAGTTTTGTTTTCATTTGAAATTTTATAGATTTTATAATTATAAAAATCAGACTCCATTGACTGAAATTCAGAGTACACGAATTCAATCGTGATACATCATTGAAATGTGATTTTTGTTTGACTCTGAAAAATTCTGGAGTTATGAAAAAGTCCATTGTTCTCCACCCACCGCATACCAATCTGCCCATAATTTTTGAAGGTCGTCGTTTTGCATTCTGAACAGTCCACTTGGGTCCATGACATGAGAGGGTTCATCTGCTGGTCGTGGATGGAATAAAGTAACATCATGAGCAAGAGTATTTAATTACATCCGTGGAATAATTAATATAAAAATTAATATAACTTGGATTGATTTTGATTGATAATTTCATTTGTCGATGGGAATTATGGTTTTCTCAGGGGTCATTGGTAGAGCTGGACAAAATGGGATAAGTGATAGCAAAGTGCTTTATACTGGTGGAAAGTCGACGACCTTGACAGACATTGGTTACTTGACGCTTACTCTGATGCCTCAATGCATCCATCTGCCATCTCACTACCAACTAAAATAATGAGGAATAATCATTTCAACATCTTCCTTCAATGACCCAAATGCTCGCTACTTTGTCCATTATCGTACACTCTGAGAAAAAAACCATTCGCGAAGAAGATTTACACTCGTCGAAAATGAGGTTTTATTGAAATGAGGAAAAATCGAGTCGCAACGATTTTATTTCTTGTTTAACGATTATCAATAAATAAAAAGTGTATATCCCTGGATTCTGATTATTGAATGATCCATTGAATGATCCATTGAATGATTCAGTGGAGAAATCAAAGAAATATTGGAAGTTAAATAAATTATCTATCGGGTTGAATACATTCCTGAAATCATTGGTTGTGGCGGAATTTATTAATGAAATTCTTTTCTCAACAATTTCATTGACTATTAAATGATCTTCGATGCTTGAGAGATTAGCCGTTGCCTCTACAAACTCATTGTGTTCGAATATTCCTTTTCGAGAGTTCATGAAAGTCAGATTTCCCTGAAATTTCCAAACCAAATTTCTGTCACACCCAGGCAAATTTCAGTCGCACTCGAAATTCTGAAATTCTTAGCGGAAAAATGATAAACATAAACCGACGCCTGCAATCACTTCAAATAAATAAACAACTTTATGTTTATTTCAATTAATCCAGTATTTCTTTGAACCGATAAATTATTTAATTAGTTCAAGGCAAAGAGTTCTGACTGAAAAAATGGCGTTAATTATTTCTGTC
>NW_011887763.1:73607-76518 GCF_000806365.1 Fopius arisanus | reverse complement strand
AAAACACAACTGCCGACTAAATTATTTGATTGCGCTAATTGCTCTTGTAAATCGTTCAAAGTCAAGTCTGCAATTTTTTGGTAATGGTTTAAAAAACCCATACATGCAATTTCCAATTATTATTCCTTGGGGTAATATTAATATTTTTTTATCGTTTTTATTAAAATCGGTGTAGCATCAATTAGTCAATCAAATCAATTAATGGAGTCGAATAATCATTTTTGAATTACAGAATGACTATCTAGATTATATTAATTATAATTGGATTTAATTTCAATTGATGTTTTATTTTTTGACTCCGGAATGCATTTAATCTCAAAGGACATCTCATTTCATGGAGAATAAATGTCATTCAATTGAACTGAATTAATCATTTAATTTGTTTAAATTACGTATTGATTTTTGTTTCAGATTTGTGACCCTCAACCAAAGTGCCTCCTCTACAAATAATAAATATGCTGGCAAAACTGTTTGAAATACACGGCAGCTTTTGCGCTGGCCATCCTCTGGAGGTGATTGTAACGACATTTACACTTACTGCTTGTATGCTGAATTTGGAAACTGGTAACAATGCGGCAAGAGAGGGAAGATTGTCTGGAACATCATCGCATTGCTGGAATGGGAGATGCAATGGGGACGTGAGTGCAATTGATTCATTCAAAAGAATTTAGTTATGGATCATTATTTTAATATCTGGTACACCTAATAAAAAAAATCATTGACAGATTTTTTATAAATGTCTGCGCATCAGTCGTATTTTTTTTATGAACAATTTTCTGAAACGCGGAAGTACAAAATTTGAGGACCACGTCTGGATTGTTTAAAAAATTTTGAAAGTTCAGGCGGAAATGCAAAATATTTTGCAACGACGAGCGGAGACCTTAAAACTCAAATCTCGCGATTCAGATGAATAATAATTGAATTTTATCAGGGCAACAAAAATTTAAGATAATTGATGATCAATTTTGGTTATCGGTATTACAATTCCGGTGAGTAGATTTTTTTATTCCGTTTTTATGGATTTTTGATAATTTGAAACGGAATTACGGGATTAAATAATTAATCGAGAGATTCCAGATGTCCGTTTACGACTTATTTATAAATTTTTTCATTTTGTTTAGTCCTACAATAAAACACAATCTCTGTAATTATTCCTCTGCCACAGACATGATAAAATTCACTACAAGACAGTTTCTTAATCGCGTATGGAAGCATTTCTCCGTTAACATTCAATGAAAGACGCTTTTCATGGGTTTACGCTGCGTATATTTTTTCGAAATATCTAGATAATTTTGTAAATGTATCCGAGTCGAGAAAAAAATCGGAATGCCAGCTAATGTCCTACAAGAAATGTTCAATGATTGCAAATTGTTCATAAATTCAACAGACGATGAAATGATGACTTATTCAACCTACGAATGCAATTTTATGCAGGATCAAAATGCTGTGGATGTTATTGTGATGACCATCATCCGATGTCTGGCAGTTCTCTTCAGTTATCATCAGTTCCGTAATCTCCAAAAGCTCGGTTCTAAATATATTTTGGGTAAGTGAAACATAATATAAAATTATTCAAATGAGTATAAAAAATTGCTGCCACATAAATTTTCAATTTCATTATGAAAATGCGACATAAAATTCGATGGTATTTTCACAACTCCGAGAATGGGGAAAATCAGGAATAATTATCCCGATTTCCACGAGTCTTCGTCGCAGGGAATTGTAGTTCATAATTTTTTAAAAAGTTTAATTCGGAATTTCGAGAGGGATTTTCTGATAGTATAAGATTACTCAAAAGTTCAAAATATTTGAAACGCTCATCTTATTTGAATATTTTGATTAATTTTGGGGGGAGGGGGTCAGGAAATGAATGACTTCCTGAGGAATGACCTGTCTTCCAGTCCTGGCACGTTCTTCTTCCTCGAAAAATAATGGTGTAAGAAAAAACGAGTAGTGATTAAAACCGGATCTTGTACGCGATCATGGTGGCATTATGTGAAAGCCTACCTTGTGTCCAGTGAAAGTTACAATGGAAAGCAATAGCTCGTGTGTGCAAACTGAAACAACTTGTTTCACCCGTGCATTACCGAATTGCCCAGACATTTTAATTAAATAATTACCACTGATTAGACGTATGCCTGGTGTTCAAATCAACTCATCAAATTTTCGATTCATATTTGATCCTTTATAATAATTTTTTTTATTTAATTAAAAGAATTTTTTTTGGAAAAATAAATGAAAATGAATGATGAAAAAATGGTCTTGACGAAAATTCATTGAATTCCGAGGGATTCTTTCAGACTCAATTACACGTCAAATGAATAATTTTGATAATTAATCGATGGAATATATTTATCAGGTATTGCTGGGCTATTCACTGTTTTCTCCAGTGTTGTCTTCACGACGAGTGTTGTTAACTTCGGTCGCAGTGACATGGCAGATCTCAAGTGAGTTGAATAGATATTGTTTTTTCCTCGAAAAACTGAGTGATTTTTCCTGGTAATTTGATAATTGAAATAATTGGCAATTATCATCTTTCCCTTTAATGATAATGGTAATTTAAATATTCCAGGAATGCCCTCTTCTTTTTCCTGCTTCTGATCGACCTCAATAAAGCTGGGGTTTTGGCTCAGCTGGCACTGAGTTCTAGAAGTCAAGAGGAAGTACGAGCAAATATCGCACGTGGTATGTCTCTTCTTGGTCCATCCATCACCCTGGACACTCTCGTAGAGATACTATTGATTGGAATTGGATCGCTGTCGGGGGTTAAGAGGCTAGAAGTTCTGTGCAGTTTTGCCTGCCTTGGAGTCGTCGTTAATTACATCGTCTTCATGACGTTCTACCCTGCTTGTTTGTCATTGATACTTGAGGTGAGCCAATTATAAATTACCGGAGAAATTTCCCAGAATAT
>NW_011887763.1:69824-72357 GCF_000806365.1 Fopius arisanus | reverse complement strand
AGCACTTGGGTTTTTTTGGAAGTTCAATATTACATGAGAATGATAATAATATACCATTGAGCAGAGGTGAGATAGCCGTATTGAGTTGAGGGGGTGACCAGAAATAAATTTCGAGGTGGAGTGGGTAGTTTTTTTTTTTTTTCGAGCCATTGAGATGTCATTTCAGATGTTTGAGATGAACAAGGGATTCAGTATTCAAGAGGACATACGAACATTCAGATGGTGCCTCTATTGTAAGAACAGTTGCAAGAAGATTGATTGAAAATTGTTAGGCCCTTGATTGAGTTCTTCCCTCAAATATTATTTTCACTATAACATTGGAATTCTCCAATTTTTTATGGAAGTTCAGGCGTGAAGTGATCATTAGAAATTACGTGAGGGAATAATTCCCTGTGGAAATTAAATATTTTTACAATGAAACTGTTCGGAAAATGTTATCTGATCGTCTTTGGACGAATTTATATCGTTTTTGAGAATTTCATATTTGATTGCCCATCGATTCGAATTTTTTTAATTTAAATTGTGTAGATATTTCCGAAGAACACACCGAGAGCTCATTAATCAATCTTAAACAATCTGAATATTTTTTTTTCACAGTCGTTGGCCATTTAAACACGGAGACGGGGACGACACAGTAGAGGGGACAACATCACCTATAAATTCTCACATAATAATTAATAATCACAATAAATCAAAAACCCCGGAGGACTTTAAAGAGCATTTGATGAATTGGTTATCAGTGAGTGCTGATAACATAGTAATTCTCATTCTCCTTCTTGCTCTTGCATTGAAGTTTATTTTCATTGAGGACAAGGGGGATATTGCGAAGCAACTGAGGTTCAAGGAGAAGGAAGAGGACGAGGAAATAGCCTCGCATGAAGAAACGTCCATGGAGACGATGCATGCATCCTCTCTCGATATGTCCATCAGGCAAAGATTTGCTCCTGATCTGCCCACCGTCCGCACATCAGTATTTCCATTATCAGGGATGGGAGACAATTGGATGGTCGTTGGAGGTGACACCCAGGTGGAAGTCGAGGATAAAGAAGTGCAGACTGACGGTAGAGTATTAATTACTGATGGTACGCCGGAGGAAATAACTAAGGATGAGAAAGAACCCAGAAGCGTTGAGGAATGTCTGGAGATTTATAAGTCTGAATTGGGTGCTAACGCTTTAACCGATAAAGAAGTCATTCAACTCGTTAAAAATCGTCACATCCCAGCCTATCAGCTTGAGAAAGCAGTAGGTGACATGGAGCGTGGTGTTGGAATTCGCCGTCTACTGATAACAGAATCGGCAAAATTTACGGATGAATTAGCCGATCTTCCTTACAAGAATTACGACTACACAAAAGTGTTGGGCTCGTGTTGTGAGAATGTAATCGGTTATGTTCCAGTTCCAGTGGGAATTGCTGGTCCACTGTTGGTGGATGGTGAATTAATTAGAATACCAATGGCAACGACAGAGGGTTGTCTCGTGGCATCGACAAATCGAGGAAGCAGAGCACTCATGAAGTGTGGAGTTACAAGTCGAGTTGTTGCTGATGGGATGACAAGGGGTCCAGTCGTTAGATTTCCAAATATCGTACGTGCTAGTGAGGCAATGGCTTGGATGCAGGAGACAACGAATTTCAATGAAATGAAGAGGTGTTTCGATGAGACTAGTAGATTCGCCAGGTTAACGAGGATACACGTGAGAATAGCTGGCAGACATTTGTTCATAAGATTTGTGGCTAAAACAGGTGATGCCATGGGTATGAATATGCTGTCGAAAGGTACAGAGAAATCACTGCAGTGTGTTCAAGGATCGTTCACTGATATGGAGATATTATCGCTGAGTGGTAATTTTTGCACTGATAAAAAACCAGCTGCTGTCAATTGGATCGAGGGAAGGGGCAAGAGTGTTGTCTGCGAGGCTATTGTTCCAGCTGATGTCGTTGAGGCTGTATTGAAAACTTCTGTACATGCTATTGTCGATGTTAATATTAATAAGAATCTTGTTGGATCAGCTGTTGCTGGAAGTGTTGGGGGCTTCAATGCTCATGCTGCTAATGTTGTGACTGCCATTTATATTGCAACAGGCCAGGATCCAGCTCAGAATGTTGGCAGCAGCAATTGTATGACGTTGATGGAACCCTGGGGTGTTGATGGAAAGGATCTTTATATTTCCTGTACCATGCCTAGTATTGAGATTGGCACCATTGGGGGTGGTACTGGTTTACCTGCACAGAGTGCTTGTTTGTCGATGCTGGGGGTACAGGGGGCTCATGACAGCGATCCAGGAGAAAATTCTAGCAAACTTGCGAGAATTGTTTGTGCCACTGTTCTTGCCGGGGAATTGTCCCTCATGGCTGCACTCACCGAGGGTCATCTAGTCAAAAGTCATCTCAGACATAATCGGTTAGTTGGATTTTATTTTTTATTCAGAATAAAAAATCATTAATAAACAATAATATTTTTCGTTCTTTAGCTTCATTTTTTTTAGTAGAGTATCATTGGCCTATTTTTATATTTTGTTAAGAAAATTATTGAT
>NW_011887763.1:65962-68659 GCF_000806365.1 Fopius arisanus | reverse complement strand
GGATATCCGAATTAGATGTGAACATAAAAAAAAATTCTGAGGCATTAATTTTTTCCTCTTGCTCCTCACTCGATGAAAAATAATACTGTAAAATTCTTCAACGAATCAAGACATGATTTTTACATTTTCTCGAAGGTTTCTTCATATTCACATTCAGTGCAGGCATGACTGTAAGTATCATCCTCTTCGTTGTACGTATCAGGGCCAAAAACATGGACATGTGTAGCTTTTTTAGTTTTATCATACATAGAACTCCTTACCTCCATCCTCAACTGTTTAACTTTTTTATTAAATCTTTTAATCTTCGTCTCCTGTCTCTTAATCTCCCGCTTCTCTTTCTCCTCGACGAGAGCTTCCTCAGAACCCCAAACTTCCAGTGCTCGTTTTTCAATCTGCAGGTGAAGATAGAGTTTCATGTGACCGTAAGCTGCTCTGTGTGGATTGGCTTTGAGAATAAATTTGAGTGGCGGTTCTCTCTGATCTAAATCATAATCACGCAGAAGATATGTGTCTTTAGCCTCAGTTTTTGTAATGAGAGTGTGTTTTTCCTCTCGATCCCTGCAGGCATCACAGACATTGTAGTCGAAGGTCTTCAGGAGGTAGGACTCTTGAAATTGCTTTTGACATTCCTCGCACGTTGGCAAATCGACGAAGATTGGGAATGGATCCTCTGTCCACTCCAGCATTTGCTCTTCCAATTCATCATCCTCTTCAATTAAAAATCCACCTCCACTGTCCACCACTTTTTTCCCTTGAACTTTTAATTGTCTTCCCTGTGATCCAGTCACATCGTCCGAGTTCTTCGCATAAGGATGAACGACAAGTTTAGATTTTTTCAAGAGCAAAGCTTTCTGCCGATTTCTCTCTGCTCTTTCTTTGTACCACTGAGGAGATTCACTTCCTCTCTCTGCAGATTCTTCATTCTTCTTCTCAGACATCAGGAAACTACTTCTAAATCTCGATAAATCTCTCGTGTAATAACTGGAACATTCCACAATAACTCAATTAAATGATAAAATTAATGAAAATGTTTATAAATAAGGACAACAACTGACGCCCTCTGGTACAATCAGGGGAGTATTTTTTCTCCTGCATCCATGCAGGTTAGTCGGTCAAATTGACTCAAACCCTCAAATCTATCAACACTGCCAGAGAAACACTCGAAAAACTTGGAAATAAATTGAAAAAAGACAGCTATGATGGCGTCGAAAGGATGGAAAGTGAGTAAACTCTCGAGAATCATGGAAATTAATTCCTCAAAGATTTCTTGGCAAGATTTCATAACTCATCTTGTCCCTGATATCATGATCTCACTTACGGATGTTCTCAGGTTGTACAAACTCACGTTCCTTTGATTAAATTCAGAAAAGGTGGAACTTCTAGAGGTAATTTCACCGAGTCAATGAGTAATACTTTACATATGACGGTATTTACACATTCAATTGAAAATTGAAAATTTTTTTATAGCAACTGGAGGTGCGACAACAGCGCAATCTTCGACTCCAGGGACGGCATCACGAGCTAGTGCCACCGGTGCAACTGGACCAAATGTTATCGCAAGACCGATAATTGATGATTTTCAATTACCTCCGAGATATCAGAGGAGACCTATTGATGAAAAAGAAATTGCCTACATAAATGTAAATTCCCTTCTCACACTATCAGAAGAACTCTGAATTTTTTTTTCAAGTTCGTCAGTTATTTTTACAATTTTTCCAGATATTTCTGAATTTACGGCAGATAGCGAAATTTTTGTTAAGGCCTTTGTTGTAGCTCTTATATTCCTCTACAAAAAATGTTCTGATGAAAATTTCGATATTGCTTTTCGATTTGTAGATATTTCTCGAAATGAAAATTTAACAATTCCATGAAATTCTGAGTCCTACATTTTTTACTCTAGACTCCAAGATATTCAGGGAAAAAAATTCGAGTAAAATTAATTACTCGTCTGACGGTTTCACTACTGACATGTCATTTTTTATGTTTACAGCGCGGTGGCCCCGAGTGATTATACAATCTCACCGATATCACTGATAATAAAGAAGAAATATGAAGAGTAAATGTTTATAGAGTCTTACTTAACTTATTATCAAAATTTTCCGCCTGTGTTTGATGGATGAATAAATCAATTGTTCTCGTTAAACAATGTGAAACATTTGGTTTTCAATAAAAATTCTCAATACCAAATAAAAAAAGTGAAAATAACTTTGTTTATATTGCCGTTTAAATTTCATTACCAGCTGACGTGTTTATCTATTTTTATTCAGTCTGACGTAATGACCAAAAAGTTTTCAAGATTCATACGAATAAATAATTCGAATGTTTAAGAAAACCAGAGAAGGATAAATAAAATAATAAATAAACAAGGACTTGAAAAACGATTCTGAAATAATTACCAGGAGCAAATAGTACCGGATCAAGTGCGATCGATGGATCTAAAATTTATTTCGGGGGAAAAAAAAAAACTTGGGGTCCTTTAAAGACAAGCTCCGACCTTGCTCTATTGACAGAAATAGCGCAGAAGTTTGTGAGCCACCGGTTCACCTCCATCTTTTCACGGAGGTGCAGAGTTGTTCCTGAATGTGACTAACGTGTAAATTTGTTTAAAAAATACTCCAAAAATAAGTGAAAAAAAAAATTATTAACCATGGAACGTACACGAACCTACGAGAGATCATCGAACGAGGATGTGCGGAA
>NW_011887763.1:42879-65527 GCF_000806365.1 Fopius arisanus | reverse complement strand
TTGACAATAAAATAATTTTTTTTTTCAATCATCAAGTTGATATTGTATTTGATCAATCATCTGATTCATATTAATTTTATATTAGTTGAGAATGAATTAATTTGTGATACGAGGGATTTATAAATGATAATGATAATTCATGATAATTTTCCCCCGAATTTTCTATATCATCAGTCTGCTGCGATTTGATATTCGAGAGTGACGTAAATACTGTGGACATTCTCCAAGAGATGTGTCAGAATATATTGAAACACCATCAGATAGACCCACGTGTTCGAGATGCATTACGAACGAATAAATTGACATCACAGAGTGCAAGTTTTTGTCGTGACGAAGTTCTGGCAAGATGTGGCATTGACTTGTCATCTTTCTTGGCAGAAAAGGAAAGACTTGGAAAAACCCACAAACAAGTTCTAGAGGAGATAAGGTCCTTCAACAGTTCATTATGTCTGAGGAATAATTTTGGGGTACCATTGGCGCAATTGGGGACTCCCCATCTAATACGATATCATATATTAATGCCACACAGTAAGAAAAATTGAACATGACAGCACGTAATTCAATAAAAATTTTGAAATAACAATTGTGCATTTGAGTTGATGAATTAACCGGTTGGAAAAAAATTTGTCGTTTTTCTTTCCCGAAATCAACCAAAAACCGTTGATTCCAATTTTGAAAAGGTCAGTGGATATATATGGATTGCAAGCCCGAGCTGTCTATTTAACACTGGCAGATTGCCAAATAATCACACACGCTGAAATTTTTCTAAGAATATAGTCTCTGGATTTGTGTAATAACATCTGTCATTAGCATATTTCGGCATGAACCAATTATATCAGAAAAATATTTGATAAAATGTATTGATTTCCGGGAAATAATGATTTATTTTTCAGCACCCCTGAGGCAAGAGAGACGTCTCCCTCCTCATGCTGGTGGTTTACATCCAGCAATGCGAGAACGTGGAAGAGCCATTCCCACATCGCACATTGTCCCCAGGGTTGATGGAAGACCAGAACACGTTGTCGTCCAGAAAATGAGACCTCCAATGGGTGGACCTGGACGTGTTGTACCACCACCCAGTGGTGGTGGTGGTACCATGGGTATCATTCTGCCACTCTACACCATCGGAATTCTCCTTTTTTTCCTGTACACTATTGCCAAGGTTAATTACTCAACATTTCGCCGCATAATTTGGATAAAAATTATAAATAATAATAGATAATAACAATTTACAATGAACTGGTCCTAAATATTCAATAATATCGTGGGATATTCCTTTGTAATAAATTTTATTTGTGCTGCATTCTGGCAAATAATATTCAGACATGTTTTTCGCGTAGTTTTAATGTCGTTATCCATAGGATAAGCTCATCTCCCCTTAATTTTCATCGGCGTATTTCAGACTAATTGGGAAACTGGTGCACGCTTTCTGGTTTCAGATATTGCGGAAAAATTCAAACAATGAAATTTACCAGGATTATCAAAACCCCGAGGCAGAACGGGAATTCAGGGATCGTGTATTCAATCCTGACATTCTTTCCACTGCAATAACTGGTACTAATTCTTACCGAAAAGAGAGATCGCCTTCACCCAAACAGCCACTTCCAACGATTCAAGAGCTTCAAGCACGTAAGTGATCATAATAATTTTTTCGAGTATAAAAATTTTTATGTTTTGCACAAGTCAAATGGAATTTTTTCTCAGTGGGCGTTATTCATAAATATTTTCACGGCACATTAATGATCTCATAATTAGTATGAAATAAAAAAAGAATCTGAAAAATGATGAAGACCCGTTGAATCAAAGTCTATGATATTCTGGGTGGGACGATAAACACAATAAGCCATGAATCCGCGAATTTAATTATTCTGAAAATATCGGTGTAATGTTGCACATGCTGGACACGATAGAGGCAGCTGGGGACATTGAGGTAAATCAGTTGATACAACGATTGGCAGACACCGAGGCAGCGATGGAAAGAATTGTCGTACAAATGGGCAATTTGTCACGTACAATCGTACAAAATCCCCAGTGCACAGATACACAGGTTCTAAAAGACTCATTACGAACAATTTTTTTCCCAATATATGATATGTCTTTGTCATTGATAAAGAATGAAACTTCAGTTTTTTTTTCTAATTTTTGCATTGATATCAAAATTACGAAACAATTTTTATGACATGGAAAGGTTTTTTTATATTAGAAATTAGACCTTGCACGTTGGTGTGTTCTAATTGTCCCTCATGCTTTCAACTTTGCCGTGAAACATGATCATCATTATTTATAATTTATTCTTACCAGTGAAATTCAATTCCACAGCGAAGTAGAAGTAAAAAAATAAAGATAAACCAGAAACTGGATATTGATTATACCGCCAGTTTTTCGATGATTGATACAGAAATAATTATAAAAATAATTACGCAATTATAGCGGTTCTACTTCTCCTATGAATTCTTCACTCGGTGCAACATGTGTCGAATAGGATAGAAAAAATAGGATAAAAAATAGTAAAATGTATGATTTTCATATTTTGAGTAGTGGATGAAGCTCCAAATTCCAACGGTCCGGCGGGGGTTGCCCTAAAGTCAAAGGTAACCAATCAATGGAACCGATGAGTGTTCTAACAGCCGAAAAAAAATTATTATCGATGTAATCCCGTTGGTTTCAATTGAATTTTCAACCACTTTATTATTTCAAGAAATCCGATTTACGTTAATTTTTGTATTACTCCAATTTTTTCGTTTATTGGCGCTTATGCGATATTATTTAATAACATTGTGGTGGTTTAAATAATTGAAGATATGAGTACACTGGTTTCACATGTGTTCTGCGTGCATGGTCGTGCGATTTTGCAATATTACAGCAAATAACTCGTTGAGAAGACAGACCAGTCCTCTGACGCTTCTTTGGTTTTATCAAATGGAAAATGAAGATGGAGTTGATAAACGGCGTATTTCTCATTTCAGGGGGAATATTTGGATAAACAGTGTTATCAGGGTGAAGATGGAATGGGGGAAACCGATGACTCAGGGTCGGCGATGAAGGTCATGGGAATGGAGATGACAGCTACTTCTGAGAGTGGTCAGAAAATTAGTCGACCCACTACACCGATTTTTCCTGATGGACACAGGTACTCTCTCGTAAATTACGAGATTAAAATCGCGAATACCAATTACAATATTGAATTCTCAATTAATGAGATCGGAATTATAAGTTATGAGTTTGAAATCATTTCGTTTTCAACGGCATGATTAAGGAATTCAAATCTCGTTGCTCATGAGTTCAAAGTCGTAATTTGTGTTTGGATTTTTTTGTGAAGAAATTTAAGAACAAATATTGATAAATTAATTGAAGGAAATTCAGGAATTTTTCGTAGCAGTCGAATGATATTTAATTGATTTTTAACTCATCGAAGATAACAATGGAATTTTTCTTCCAATTTTTCATCTTTTGTTTGCAGTTCATGACGGATGAGATCTCGTCGTTTTTTATTTGTCGAGATATTTTTCCATTTTTTTTTCTCTTTGATCCATTCTCTCTAATTTACATTGAAATTCGCGGGGAATTTCAATCGAAATTTTTGCAACGTCCGAACGAACGGAACTTCGTGTGGTATTTCAGGAACTTTATTAACAAAAAAAAGAATCCAATGAGGATCACTTTATTGTGAATTCTATGAAAATGTGGAATCCAATTATTCGCGGACAGGATGAGCGCCATTATAGCCAGAAATATTCTACCTTAATTTCGATGCAAATTCCAAGAATACTTGACGTATCAAAAGTTAAATCGGGCAACCGCTAATTATTATCTGTTCGATGCTGGACGACGATATTCTTAAAGAATCGAAAATTTCACGTATTCCCATTTCATTTATAAAAGATAAATATTTTTTTATTCCCAAAATATTAATAATAAAAAATCCAGATGAATCTCATCGAAATAGAAATATTCCTATCACAACGGTGAATACCTGAATGCCAGTTCTAAATATTGGTGAAAATCTATTGAATTTTTCATCATCAATTTTTTAGTAGGGGTGATTGATTGAGAGCTATAGGAAATGCGATTATAGAAATTCTCGTTTTTGTTAGTATCGGAGATATTTTGAAAAAAAAATCACCGAATAGCTAAGTCGATTTATCTCCCGTTAGCACTTTGCTACTGATGTATTTATCAGTCACTCCACTTGACATTTTTCGTTCCAAGTGTTTCTCTGTGAGTCTTGTGGTACTTGTGCTTCGCTAGAGGCTGTCGTGGTCTTCCATCCTCTTAGAGACGTTCGTACCTAATCCCTTTTGCAGTGGCAGTGCCCTGGACTATTAGAGAAGCCACTGGATCCGAGCCGTCGCCAAACATGCATTCTATTTAATTTTGAATGAGTCCGTAGAAAACTGTCTGGCTGAGATAAGTCGATTTTATTTCGAGTGCACAAGAGATCATTAAATATCTGCAGAAATTGTCTGTGTAATGTTGACATTTGTAAATCCGTTTTATTTGTAATGCAAATGAAAGATTAGACACATAAATTGCCACACGAGAACTTTCGGTAAATGCATCTATATTTTCAACATTTCCTTCCGTTCATGAACAATAAACTTATCAATTATAACTTGAAACAAAATTTGAATCGGGATGGAGTGCTATTGACATTATCACCGTAACGTAAAATGTAATTTTCCAGCCCGGAAGAACGTGAGAGGACACCGCCGAAGCCAATTTATCTCGAGGGTACACTTCCACCTCAATGTGAAATACTGGTATCAGACTCGGAGACGCAGGAGGAAAGCTCCGAGGAAAATTCCGAAGCTGCCATCGTATTGTCAAGCAAAGTGACACTGTCTCTCATCAGTCACGATCAGAATTCACCTGTAAGGAAGTATTAAAATTAATCATCAGTCACAAATGAATTCTACGGAGCCTAGTTATTATTTGGTGATTCTTCAATTCATTTAATATTTTATCGCATTTAATTATCTTTTTTATTACTATCACAGAACCATTAACAATTCAGTTGCCATTTCCAATGCTTGAAGTAATTTGTTTCTATGTTAGAGGCTTCGGAAATTAACATTTTATCTGGCTGCAAAACATAATAGAAAGAATGCCAAAGTTTCGATCCAGGTATCAAAGTAATCTTCAATTTTTCAATTCCCTAGGACTCCATAGACTCGATTGAGCATTCGAATGAAGATGGAGAAATTTTAGCGAACGACGAAGCGGGGAAAATGCAAAATAGCGAAATACCAGCGACTAGGTTGATTGATGAAGAAGAGATTAATGTTATCAGTGATGTGAAAGATGAAGAGGAAATTGTAAGAGAACAACATGATAATGAGGAAACGTTTGAAGGAGCTGTGGGAGATGGAGAGGTGGAGGGAAAATGTGAAAAGGAAGATGGAGTGGCTGAAGGTGCGGAGCAAGTGAATGAGATTGAAGGAATAAATATGCTAGGAGTAAAACAAGGGGAGGAAGGGAGTGATGAGGAGGAAGAGGGTGATGTTGATGAGGAAGAATACACGGATAATAAGAGTTTGAAGAGAACGGGCGGGGAAGATGAAGGGGAGGAGGAAGAGGAAGAAACGGAAGGAGAGGACGAGGAGAAGGAACCAGTACAGAAGGTAATTCACCATAAAGATTTGAAAGTAATCCAGAAAGAGGAGACAGATGAAGAGGAGGGGGAAGATGAAGATGAAGAGGAAGAGGAAGAGGAAGATGAAGAGGAAGGGGAAGAGGAAGATGAAGAGGAAGAAGAAGAGGAAGAGGAAGAGGACGAAGAAGGAGAACAAACCGAAGTGCAAAAAATCCAGTCCAAAAAATTTACCGGTATCGATAAATTGAAGGGTGTAAAAATGTCTCCTGAAAATAACGATAATGACGGAAGCCAAGAGGAAGATGAAGAAGATGATGATGGTGATGTTGAAGATAATAGTGAAGAAGATGCGCCAAAGGAAAAACGATAAACTGTCAATTGAAAATCGAGTTAATTGAATCGAATTTTCCATTTATTTGGTACGATTGTAAAAGTTCAAGCAAGAATTGTTATTTCATTTTTACTAGTCTTTTGGCGAATAATCCTGAATCTCCTCCGTATTGCATAGATTTTCACGAGTAGTGGAATATGGCAGAATCTTATCCTCTGAATACCATTAGACTTCAACAATAACGTGATTTCACTCATTGAATTCCGAAATTTTCCTAACGATTTAATTCACGAGTAAAAATAATAAAACATTTGACCGGAGATAGCGAGTGAGAAATGTTGGATATTTTTCATTTAAAAAAATGTTGAGAATAATGGATTCAGGAATAATGTAGATTTAATGAAAATGTTCACGTTTCTTGTATTGATTATAAAAAAAGTTTAGAGTGCAGCCAACTTTATACAACAAATCATTTACACATATTTAACTGGAAAGACCTAGTTATTAGATAACGAGGTAAAGTTGATTGTTACTGATCCCATCCAAGTCCCGTGTTGAGTATCTTCCATTATTGTTATCAACAATTGAATGCTCATCAATGTTTTTGATCTAATAAATACGAAGGATTAATTGATTATCGTTATTCATTGAATTGTGCAACCCAGATTATTCATTCGGTTTGGAGGAATTATAATTCTGCATATGAAAGCAAGTTTATTGTTATTTTTACCATTATTAATTATAATTATTCAAATCAATACAAATTTAATTGATTGTGAAACAGAATCACCATTGATTCACAGCTTTTCAAATGAATTGAAATAATGAAATCAATAGAGATTATCAATACACACTGAATTAAAGCCAATGGCATAAATGTTTCGCTGATTTCATAATGTTCATGCATTATGAGAGATTGGAATCAATGGAATTAATTACTGGAGTTGTCATCTGCAAGTACACAGTATCAAATGCAAAACGTCCAACACCGGAAAAACAAGTAAGTGAAATGAATATCACTACTATCAGTCCTCACCCCCTCCGTTCCCTTCATTAAACTCCACATTAATTACTCAGCAATTTGTACTCATTTCCTGATTATTATTATCACTGCTACTTGTCCTCTATTACCCCATTGATTTTCAATTTATGAAACATGAAGCGCGAGAATTTCTGCCAGAAAATCATTTCATCAAAGATTTACGTCTCGAGTAGAAATTCATTGACATCAATTTTCCATTCCGCGAATTAGCCTCGACGTCATTAATAGCCGTGAATAACTGATGGATCAATTATACCCGCTCTTTAGATTTTTCCAGGAACGTGAGTTGCATGTTGAAAGGAAATTCGAGAAAAGGGCATTGAATTCACGAACTAGTGAATCAAATTGCAGGATTGATGATTGAGTTAATTATCCATAGAAATACTGATCCCTGCAACAATTATTTTTTTTTCGAATGAATTTCTCTCGAATTAGAAAAGAAAAATCGCTGATTTTTTTTTCTGAGTGTGCGATGGCCGTACGAAATAGAATGGCAATAATTAATGTATGTGAATGAATTTTGAGAGATGAATGAGAGTGAGACCTAGGCCTTTGGTTGGATAGTAAGTGATAAATTTCCCGATGAAGTCATGAATTATCGAAACTAGCCGTACTATTTACCAAGTACACACAATGATGATTATCAGTGGAAGTAGTGGGGCAGAAGAAAGAGAAGAGTAGGAAGATAAACGAATGACCCTCGCCCTCGTCAATGACCTGGATGATAGTCTCTCGACGAGTTTACTGACGCATTTACGTCAAATACGAACGAAATTAGTCGGCAGCATGTCCATTCAACCGAGCGTGGAATAAATTAGTTTGGCTTAATCCATCCATAATTCAGTCTGTGTTACTCTTCATTGCCATTAAAATGAAATTAATTAAGTTATTACTTTTATTTTTCTCCACTCACGTGTGCACCAGTGATTCCATTAGTGATGGTACAGAGAATATATTTTTCTATCGTTACAGAGAGAATGGATTAATTACACTTTAAAATAGTCCAGGCAACACGTACCATTCGAATTTCTGGGTGAATTAGTGTTTGATTGTGATTCTAGATGAGACAAAACGACAATTGGCACAGGGGGAACAGCGAATCGGTGATCACATCCGAATGATTTTGAAACATTATCAGCAGGATGATCCAATTGGACTTCCGGGTGCACCAATACCCGATCCTATGTCTATACCTGAATTGAAACAGACATTTACAGCGGTTACTATGCATTTTACTGATGTTAATGTCTATGGGTTATCGAAATTTCGAATTGCCAATATTCATTCGGAATTGGCGCAGATGCAGGTGAGACGAAAAAATTCATTTCAATCTACGGTATCAAATTCTCAATTAATAATATCAAAAAAAAAATTACATGATTGAATTTATTACGCCAAGGTTGATTTTTTTATTCTACCAACGCCAATTATCGCCTATCAATTAATTAATTAATTATTCCTCATTATATTACAATTATGATCATTTTTTTTCAATTGTACTCACGTCCTATCAAGTTTCATTATTTTTTATATCAAATATCTGTCTGTTAAAATTGGATTTTTGCAATAACAATTTGAATACGTTTTTTTAATAGGTATCAGTCGAGCTGACAATTGATATTCTCAATATTCGTGGGCTTTATAATGCTGAATATCTGTGGCTAGCGTCAAATGGTAATTTCACAGTGATCCTGAAGAACGTAGCTATCCAGGGTTTGGCAAAGCTGCAAGTTGGAATCGATGGTAAACTCTACGCAGAGGACATCGATATGGATCTTACATTTGAAACTATCGACATGGACTTCACCAATCTTGATGCCATAGCTTCGTTCTTTCAAAGTTTTGTTAATTCACTGGGATCGTTCTTGTTTGACAGCATCAAGCCCTTCATCCTCAAGGAGGTCAACACAAACGTAAAGTAAGCGTGTTATCGATCACTCCTATCAGGAGAGTTCATTTAATGGCGGATACATGTGCATCTATTTAAAGTTTCTATTGAGTTGTTTTGTAACCCAGAAGGGATCCATTAGAGACTTGCCCGAAGGGGTCATCCAACTTGTAACTGCCTCTGCCTGGATTAAAGTGAAGCCGTTAGATTACCACCAGTAGTTCAGTCTATGGGGGAACTGTCTCAGGGTCATTATCTTTTCCGGTGTAATCGATAAATTTTTATGAATTCATGTCAGTCAATTGTGCATCAGTCTAAAATTATTACCAGTAAAAATTCGTTCGATTATTATAATTTTACAATTTTGTTTACCGATTTTTTGGATTTTCTGGATGGAGTGATGGAATTTCGGTTATGACATGACGTTTTTTCGATTTATCAGGAAATATGAATATACATGTATATATATATGATATGTATACATAATGAGAGGGAAAAACTTATTTTCTCAGCGTTAAACCTGATATTGTACTCTTTGAAATGTTTCAGGGGAGAAGTAAACAAGCAAATATCTCAGTTACCTCAGTATTTTCCAAACTCAATTTCACCCTTTGATATGGCTGTTGCCGAAGCCAGGAAACAAGTATCCGATATGGGATACGATCCGTACAGGATTAAAGATTATTCACAGAGTGGAGGAATTTTCACTGTCACATCAACCCATACATGGCTTACCGGACTAGCAAGTTTTTATCGCATGGGAAATATTACCCTTACTATGGAAAACGGCACGGTAAATGTTTCTCATTTATTCTGCGGTGGTTTTATTATTTTCTCCCGTATTTTATTAGCTCGGTGCTCTTTCCCAAATCCTCCTGTCTTTTATGCCATTGTCAATGGAAAAACTACGACGAAATAAAATACGCTGAGCGTATTAACTTGATCTTAAAACCTTCCGAGGTAAATGGATTTAGAAATTTAAAGGCTGAGGAAAGGAGAATTGCGGTTTTCCTCCCAACAATCGTAAACACTCCGCAATCGATTCAGTTTGTTTTTTTAATATTATATTTGAAAAAGTCAACCGGAAACGGAAAGAGCTCACATTGTAATTAATTTTTTGAATTAATCACCATGATTATTTGATTATGTACATTATTATTAGATATTTTTTGCATTATTGGTTGGTAATTAATAGATGATAAGGGAATGGCCGTATTATATTAAATCGTGAGTAATTGGGTGTTCTGATAATGTTTCTCTAATGTCAAATCATATGAAGGTGTATGCTGTAGTGGACGTGGGTACTCAAGAGATTGAGGGCAGGAGCCACTGGGAAGTTAGTGTGATCGGTGGATTTCTGTCTCGAGCCGGAACCGTCTCGTTTACGGTTCAGTATTTTCGTGTTCAAGTGAAATTGAGTCAGCCGCTGGATACCAGGAAACGTGCTTCCCTGGAGGAGCTTAATCTTGAGCTTGGCAATATTCAAGCAAGGATACACGGTGCTGGTACCCTAGATTATCTTATGGAGGCTGGGATAAACGTACTACCGAATTTATTGAGGTAAATATTTTATGTATCCATTTTTTTTGTCGCATTATTCACAACATATTGAATCACGTAAATCCAATTCTATTTTTGCGGAGTGAGTTTCGGGGGTTTCCCCAGTTGCAGTCGAGCGGACAAATTGTATTGGCGAATATTTCGTTTGTGGAAATGATATACTGAGTCGGAAACTTTGGAGTTGTCATTTTTTTGGAGCAATATGATCTATGAGGAATTTGGTGGTCTCGAATTATTGATAAAATAATTTTTTCACAGGAAAATATTTATAATTTTAGGTTTAAAATTCGTGTACGTCTCTGATCATCATCAGCTTCTCATTTTTTTATGGAGGAAGATGTCACGTATTTTTATCGTTTTCAATTAGGCTCGAGTATTGGAGAAAAGTTGACAGAAAACATGAATTTTGTTTTTTAACTCTCGAGGAACTCTTTCAACTCTGAGTTATATCACATAGTTGTATTATTTGCAGAACTTTCGGTGTCCTTTACATTCAATCCTCTTTTCTATTGGAATTTCTGTTCTCCTTCCACGGCTAGCTCAACTTTCCTTTTATATTTAAAGTTGCTTGTTTTATGTTGCGCATATTTTTATTTACACTCCATTTTATGTACACCAGGAGTAACGTAAAGAATTTGAATTACGTAATTGTGGAAATCGCGATAAATTTATACACTTTGATAGAGTGCAACGACTTTGAGGCGAGTTGGCCAATAATCTGAGTGGAAGATAGAGCGAGATAATTAGTCGGTAAAAAAAATTATATTCACTGGAAAAATTGCGAAAAGTTTAAAGTAAAAATTTTCATGCATTAAAAATGGAATTATCCATTTCTTGTGTCAAACTGTCAAAGATAGTCTGCAAATATTTCTCTCTGAGAATATCGAATGTAATAATCAATTATAAATAATGGAATTAATTAACAGTCAAGTGGTTTCACTCGAGTGAGAAAACTCGGTCAAACAAAAATATGGAGTTGCTGGGTGAAAATAGTAATGCATGCACGAGAATTTCAGTTCTAATTACTAAGGATTGAGGGAGAAAAGACGAGATTTATTTCTATCCACATGAGACTCACTCGTGAGCCCTCATTTATTTTAACTGTTATTTTTCAAGGTATCAAATAATGGACGCCATTGAGGGGCCACTGAAGAAACGCCTCCAGGATGAGCTGGATAAAGTAGATGTAGAAAAGCTGATTCACGAAAAAATACCCGAGATCGAGGAGAAGGCGAGACATCTCCAAGGGATAGTACCACCCGAGGATATTATCCTTGAGGAATCCGTATCACCTCAAACCATGGATCAAGCCTCTTTCTCAGAGAGTGAGGAGGAGCGTGGACCCTCATAAAATTCTTAAATTACATCCTCACATACACATTCCGACGTTCATCCAAAAATAGTGTTAACACCAGTGCATTCAGTTCTTTATCTCTAGACACACTTGAGAATGTCTAATTTAGTCGTAGGAATAACTCAGGCATTTTTTTTTATTATCTTCACAGCCACCACACAAGGAAAAATTTCTCGTAATTTTATTGAAACAATTTAATTGCTATTTTTCACTGTGTACATTTTTTTTTTCGTTTTTCGGGTAATTAACGGATCGAGGAATCTGTTGGCATTGATTTTGCGATTGCAGTAAAAAAATTTCTTTGTTAGAGAAAATAAAGAATGGATTAATAAATTTATCTCCGGTTTTTTTATGGAGTGGAGGTCAGTATCAAAAATAAAAAGCAGTTTGTTTTTTTTGAACATTTCAAAATGATTATTCAGATAATTTTTAATCGCGAAGAAGATATCGTGAATTTAAAAAGTAGATTAAAGTAAATTGACCACAAAATTTCTCCTCAGTAGTAAAAGAACCGTAATAACACCAAGTCTTCATTCCAGAAGTCAAGAGAAACGCAAATCCTCGTAAAACTCGACAATCTCCCCCTCCCTCCCCCCCATTTGTTAAACCATTGTATCAAAATACCTTGGAAAATACCTCCTAAAAAAATCCGATGAATTTTCCACCCACCACTGAAGTTTGATGCTGACATTTTGAAGTTTGAAATCGTCCCTAGGAAAAAGTCGTAAAATAATTCAACTTTTTGTCATGCGAAAGTTTCCACCAATTAAATTACCCCCGCGCGAACATTCCCATTTTTTTTTTACCACCTAAAAGTTGAAAGTAACAGAATGAGCGAGTGAGAGAGAAAACGAGAGAGAAACAAAAAAAGTAATTAAGGAATTTGTGTTTGTAGCACCTAGAAGAAAAAAGGAGTATGCCAATTGGTACGCATTGAATTGGTTCATTTGAATTGTAGGTGGTGAAGACAGGGAGAGAATACAAAAAAAAAATTGAAATGGACGAGGGAAAGTAGCATTTAATTTCGTAGGCAACTGGAGTTGAGATAAAAGAAGGAAGAGAAACGAGTAGATTGGACAGACATATAATTATTTTCAAGCTGAATGAAACGAAGTGGTCTATTCAGTTTCTCAATTGAATTACCGCTGGGAAGAACTGCTGGCGACGCTAGAGCTTATTCGGATGCAAACTGAGTACCTATTCCATCAGTTTGATTCGCTAGTTAGGATTTCCTCGTCCCCTCGTGAAAATATACAGCGACTACAAATTTTTTTTCACCCCCATTTTTACTCCAAACTAATTACCTATTCCATCATTATTTATCTTTCATTCATTTTCCGCACTGAGAAAGAAATTCAGTGAATGAAAAAAAATATATTTTTAAACGAATCAATTAAATTGATGAACATTGAAACATTAAATTGAATAAATCTCTTTGAAATTTGTATTCGTTACTGTTAATTTCAATTAATTATTTTTTTTAGAAAAAATTTTGCAGAGAAATGAAAAAAACGTAAATTTCAGATGAAAGGATGAAACATCCTTAATTTGAATCATGCGAAGAATTTTATTCCACATTTATTTTTACGATCCTTTTTTCACGGTATCTTCTGGATCAATCCGCATATATAAGGTTCAAGAGATATCTTCGTGAATCCGATATTTTATTCAAATTAATGGCCGACGTTCTACCATCGATCCAATACCCGTTTCCATATCCCTGACGAATTCTGAAAAACTTTTCGCTAAACCCACGAAAAATCCCCCAATCGTATAAAACGTATAGAGGGACTTAGTCGAGTGCCTTTTTTCGAGTTTTCCTTTACCTGCGAGGAATTTTCCATTTTTTCGTACTCTTTTTTTAACCAACAATAAAGAAATTGTTTAAATCAAATAAAAAATGAAAAATAAATTGAGAGGACATCGTGATATTTCAAATTTCAAAATTACACTGAAAATCCAGGAAGATTGGAATTTTTTTATGTCATCTGAATATTTATAAATAAATAATATTGGATTTCATTGAATTTTTCGTAAAATCTCAAGTTTTTTGGGGTTTACACTGAAATATTGAGAAAAAGTTGAAAGATTTTTCATGGATATAAAAAAATAAATTCGATGTAAATTATATATTTCATATATTTAATATTTGCTGATCCATCGTGTCCATTTTTGAATTGTGAACATTCATGTCACAACGTTGTGGTTTAAACTCAATCTGACAATTACATCACAAGTACTTTCTCATTTGTCCCCCTGTCTTCTTCAATTACCAAGTTTACTGGAGAATAAGCGGAGAGAGCGAGTGAAGGAAATTAAAATTATGAAGTCAGAGATATTTTATAGTACTGCAGGCAAAAGGCCCTTGTTTGCATGAGTACAATGAATGTCCACATTTTTATTCTCTTTGAATAATTCAGTTATTCCATTTATTGTTGTCCTGGGTCACTCCATAAGACGGGGATTTGGGGCTTCAAAGTTGGAAACGATGAGTGCGGTCACTAAGTAAATAGGTGACCATAACAAAAGTACAACAGAGGGAAAACATTAAGTTAACATTAAGATGCCACGCAATAGAAACTTTTTGAAAGTCATCATCCGTCTATGGAAAACTTTTGGTATCGCTTGATGGGAGGGAATTCATCTACATGGATGCAAGAGTGGGTGGTGGGAGTAGAATCGACGATTCTATTAAAATTTCTTCCCTTTTTAAAACCCCTCCTCTGGTTTTTTAACGAATTTCTCATTTTCAGATTTTTCATTATATAATCATGAGAATAATTTCATTATTACTCACTTCTTCAATGAATTCATCCGGAAATAAACGGTTTTAAAGCTCTCAGGGGAGTATTGAAAATTGATGACTGATTGTCCGTATAAAATACTTCAGCTGCTTGTGATTTGTGGTGGAACAAATTTTCTCTGTAATTTCCTTCTTAAATATGCAATACGAGAATGCAATTTTACTTGGGGTGAAATTCCCTCGCTTCTTAATATGGAATAAATCTGATGAAATCACCAATTTTTCTTATGCAAAATGTTTTTTGCTCGGAGTTTACAAATGGAGTTTTCCTCTTGTAAACTGCAGGTCGGAAAAGCGTTCCACCAATCTATCGTCAATTGAAATTCTAATGTAATCACTAACAACGCTGGATCGGGGTTTATTTGAATTTTTTTCATTCATTTATAGAATCACATCATCTCGAGTGCAACTATCGGATTAATATGCATATTCATCATCATCCAGAATAGACTCGGGTAAAAAAAAATTGTAATCGAAGTATTTTTTCCAAATTTTGAAAAAATTTCTGGAAAAGTTTTCAGAGAATTTTTTTTTTCTTTTTTTAATCGGGAGATAGGCCAATAGTATTTTTGGGAAATGTTTTAAAAATTTATCAAAAACTTGTTTCGGAATTTTTTTAAATAATTCTCCAGAAATTTTTGCGAATATTTTTTTTTTTTTAATTATGCGCTGCCCTCGTGAGTAACCGTCTGCTTTCCGCACTAGTTGCGTAATGTCCTATATTTTTATATTAGAAAAAATTCTGAAATAATTCCTACAAGTGCTATGAAGAATAATGCAGGATAGGGAAGAAAATCAGAAAGATTATATTTATGTGCGGGATACAGAAAAACAACGGTAATACGAAATAAACTGTTTTCTTGAGGATAAAAGGTGTGAGAGAGAATTCCCCAGCCCCAGGCGAAGGTGTATTCCCGTCCCTAGGATTCTCCATACAAACCTCAAGTTCTGGTTGAGGCACTCCATTTTTGTATTATTATTTTTTTTCATTTCTCTCCCTCTTCCCATTCTCAACCAAACTCGATGTGTTTACCCATCATTGTATCTATGCACGCAAAGATAGGAGTGGAAATAACCCAAGAACCATTTTGTTGAGACTAAAGGGATCGAGGGGTAATTGAGTTTAGTCAGGATACATTTACGTACAGTCTCTTTCCTTTTGTTTTATACTTTGCCTCACCGTTTGTAGTTTTTCCTGTCCCTTCGTTCGTTGGTACATTAAATTATCCATTTTGTCTTTCTCCCGGCTGAGGTTGATGGCAATACATTTTTCTCGTTTATCTAGACAATCTGGCGCTCTAGAAATGTAAAGAAAGTTTTTTAAATTCGCTTGATCACCAGGAACTAACTGGGATGCTGTCCTGATATTACGAAATTATCCTGGAGTATATTCTTGAATTCCTGATTGTTAGAAAAATTATTGACACTCATATTTCACTCGTGGGATATTCAATGTCTGACCTAAGACGCAGTATTACTACTTGCTGTGAGTTTATCGTGTTCAAATCGAGTGCAAAATATATTTTAAAAAACACACAACAAAGGGATATTAACTATAGAACAAAATTATATCAATATTTTATCAATATATTTATTTAAAAAATAATTTATACATATTAATTGAGCCCCGAGTCTACAGGAGAGAGTGGAGCAAAGCGGACCGGTTTCAACTGCGAATAAAATCCGATTGGCAGAGTGAAATTCCCCATTTTTTATTTCATTCTCAAGTTCTGTTTTTAAGTTTTAAAATGAAAAAAATATTATGAAATTCCACTAAGCGGTTCACGAGTTATTGAGGATTGAATGCGTTCCATTATGCTCCACTCTCCCCTACTTGATTCAAGTACATTTTCTCCGCGATTAATTCGCAGAAATAAGTTTCAAGTATATCATCACACCTCGACAGTAAAAACCCTGGTATAAAAATAGCCATAAGTCTTTTGAAAGTCAGTGACGAGGAAAATAGCTGGTGAGAATCCGTCGAATGTCTGGGATGAATAGTATCGAAGGGCGCCGACGCGCCCGGAGGTGGAATGTACATATTCAACACACGGCTCGGAATACCTGGTGGCATTTCACGCGTTTTCCTCCACTCAGTGCGCGTTCACCCTCGGCAACGAGCAGTCCCAGCACCAGATCGTGATAATCCTGAAGAATTCCCCATCCAGAGCAATAAAAACCCAACTAAACCAAAAAAAAATCATAAAGAAATAAGAATAATCAATAGAAATTGTGACATCCATCAACATCTCCATTATTTTCCAAATAGAATCCATTGGTAAAAAATTTTGACGTACCTCGTAATGGAACAGGGCCACACGTGGATAGAAATAGATGATAAATCTATTCTGCGGTAAATTTCCATATCGTGAACATCCTAGTGGTTATCGATTGATTGGAAATTGACGGGCACTCGGTGATTACTGTACGTCACGAGCTCTCGTATTTCTTCAGGGGGATTGACAACAACCATGTCGCGAGATTGAATTATTTATTTTTTAAGAACAGTATCGAATCTATTGTTCATTTGTTGGTGACTCTGGGAATGATAAGGGCACGTGTGTGAGTGGAGTGAATTTATTGCAGCAAATGTGTCCAGGTGATCCTAGGAGAACTGATAAGATTGGTGAAGTGAGACTCAAACCCGGGTGGTGTTAAAGGGTTTTAAATTAGTTTCATCATTTTTTTCTTTTGTTGGGCGTTATCAAATATGCGGGCATCGTTGATTTTAATCATTGGCATTATCGTACTGTCACTGGCAGTTGCGAGAGCACTTTCGTGTGTTTGTTCACCATTAGAGTGCGATGTTTTGACAAATGAGGATTGTCCCGGTGGTCTCACTTGGGATCCATGCAGGTAAAAATTTATTTAATAACATTATTTTTTATTTGTTTAACTTGAATTTGTTTAACTTTAATTTTTCCATGTCAACGGCCTCTTCTGTCCGGCACAATTCACTTTATAATTGTCAGTTTCAACTTTGAACTTGCTCTCTCACACTTTTTCCCCACTTCTTTGATTATTTTTTTTCTTCTTTTCCTTCTACGAATCTTCTTGATATTAATGGAAGATAAATGGAACAAAGTGCAATCGTTGATTTTTCTTTTATTTTTCATTCTCTTTTGACATCAGTTACTCTCAAGATTCTTCACCACCACAATGATAAAATCAAATAAAAGGATAAAGTGACAGAGCGAAAGAATGGGGAGGAAAGACAATGCAGAGAAATTCATTTTATTCTTATCGATATTGTTTTTCCGAGGAAGTCGAGTGGATCGTATACATTCGTCAGAAAATTCTCGTGATATTATTTTTCAAGGGTCTATATCCTTGCCCCTTTGCCCTTCTTTTCGTTTTTTTTTTACTGCTCTTCTCTCTGTACTCCGATTTTCTCATGAAAAACTTTTATATCTAGCAACGTGGAAAATCCCCGACTTGCTCTGGGATAAAAAGTATAACGCGAGAAATAAAAATTGAGCAAAATGTTCGGTTTATCGTTTTTTTTTATCTCTCATATTCAACGATTTTCTATTATTACTATTACTTCACGGTATCATTATGGTGGTGGAGTGGTGGGCTGTGAAGGCAAAGGTATTCGCACATGTGCAAAGATCACGGATCATAAAATTTTATAATCTCTCATATTATCTTGTTCTTCTTTGTCATTATTAGATGCTGCAGAGTTTGTGCTCGTGTTGAGGGTGAGCCCTGCGGTGGATTGTTCGGATTTTCTGGTAGTTGTGCGGTTGGTCTCCAGTGTGTCATTAAGAATCTTCGCCCACCAGATGAATTGGACGAGGGAACATGCTCAAGTAAGATGAAATGCAAGTCTATTATTCTTTTTCCACTCACTACATTCTTTCATCTACTTCTTTGTGGCTCGTGAAAATAAAAAAAAAAAAACAATGGCAATGGCTTCGGTGCATCGTTAGGAGTAGATCATTCCGAGAAATTAATTAGCGTTGAGATATTTTCGTCCGAGCCCGGGGTTATAATATTAAATGTGTCTGAGCGCCTGTCACTGTTTGATGGTTAATTATTCCTCTGTAATGGCAGCTTTGAATTTCTGCGAATTTATCGTTGGACATTATTGTGACAGGGTAAATATGACGTGAAAAGATAAATTATAAAAATTCTCGGGTATAACTGAAATAACGGCATGAATAATGGTCTCTCGGATATTCAAACCGTTTTAATAAATCAGAATTGGAAAACGACTTTAGTGAGTATGGAAAAAATAAAATAATTTATTTAAAAATAATGAAATCTGTTGTCAAATAGCAAATGTTAGTATTGTCTCGTTAAATTGATACGGAATTAATAGACGACATTCGCATAACGCCAACAATGCGCATTCAACTACTCTGTATTCATAGAATATTATGGGTTCACCGACGAGGGATGACAGGACTGCTGGTAGGAAATGAAGAGAGGGTGAATTTAAATTTTGTAAAGCTGAAGGAATAATTCAACTGATAAATATTTCCATTTGTGAAATTTTGATAACAGGGATATTCTGGTAAATCAGTGACCGATATTTTTGTAATGGCTGTGAGATATGGAGGCTTTATGAAGGATATGTTTAGAAGTTTTATGCATTTTTGCTTCTTCTGGTTTTTTTTTTCTTGCTTTGTCTGGTTTTCAATGGAGAAAGAAGTTGGGCAAATAGGAGGTGCACGCTTGAAGTGTCCAATTCTAGAATGACGATGGTTTGGCGGTCTGGGGTTTCTTCGGGATGGGGGAACGACCCAGATCATTTAAAGTTCGTTGAAACTTCCTTTCTTCACCTTTTTTACAACCTATGAATCAACCACTTCTTCCCACGTTTGGTGGAGTTAATTCTTGCGGAGATCTATTTACTCACATTTTTTTTTTTAGGCGAATCGTGTGTTTGACTTATAAATTTTTATCATTCATCCGGAAATCAATTGCTCCGATTTCAGCTGCACCGGTAAAAAAAATTGTAATCGGAATATTTTTGCTGAATTTTCAGAAAATTTCTGGAAAACTTTCCAGAAATTTTTTTTTGAAAAAAAGAAATCTAAGAGTCTCAACAATCGTATTTTTGGAAAATGCTTTGAAACATTTTTCAAAAATTTGTTTCGCAATTTCTTTTATCATTTTCTAGAAATTTTTACGAATATAATTTTTTTTAATTATACTGTTATTTTTTCCTTTTTTAATTTTTCAATATTCTAAATCCGCCATCTAAATAATAAAAAAACGTTCCTACTCAAATATTTGAAAAATTTTTCAAAACCTTTCCCAGAAATAAAATAATTTTATTTTCCGATATTTTTTCTGTTTCATAAAAATTTTTTGAAAATTTGAAAAAAATATTCCGATTACATTTTTCCACCCAAGGGCTTTTTTAATCGTAGAATTTAGAATCACGGATCATTATCAGTCTTCGGCGAGAGTTTGATAGATGAAAAAATTCAAATTGGAAAATAAATTCGAGGGATCCATGAACAGGTCTTTGGAATAAGCTGGATTGATCGCTGTTGGTTGAAGATAATCTGCGATTTTATATGAGAAAAAAATTCCATCGGGAATAACGTGCGAGTCCTCACGACAAACTGGAGAGTTGGATGAAGAAAGATAATGACTTGATCGAATGGTTAGAACGTTAGACTATCCATAATAGGGTTTTCCAGGTGGATTCAAAGGCTTCTGTATTCCCCAAGGACTTTATCGCTGCTGCGTCATCCAATTCCGATAACGATCACTTATCAGCCAATCATTCCTTTTTCTTCCTCCGCAAATTAATAAAAAGTAGAAATGGGAATGGTGAGAATTTTAATTAAGACAGATAATTTCTTTTTCAATCAGCTCCAATTGGGTGAGATTTTCATTTCCACAATTAATCATTCTTTGTTGTTCATGCTTGTTGATATCTTTTTTTTTAAGTTTTATGTTGCAGTAGAGATTGGGGATAAGGGAATAATTTCTGGTTCGACTTTCTTTACTGGATTTTTTTCCATGTGATATAAAATTATTAAAATATGCAGAGCATTAAAAGTGGGAAGCTAGGATAGTATAAACTCGGATGGAGTTTAAGCATTTGCTGGGAAGACCAATAAAACAGGCTTCTATCTTTTTTGCGAAAAGGCAAGTGCAGAAATACTATCGAGAAATACTAACGTAAAAAGTTCCATTTGTATATGCCCGGGTAAAAAAAAATTGTAATCGGAATATTTTTTACAAATTTTCAAAATATCGGGAAAACTTTTCAGAAAATTTTTCTTTTGAAACAAAAAAAAAATCGGGATACAAAACAATTTTATTTTTGGAAAACGTTTTGAAAAATTTGTTTCGGTAATTTCTGCGAATATAATTTTTTCTTTTAATCATACCGTTGTTTTTTACTTTTTTGATTTTTCAATATTTTCAAAAAACACGCCATCGAAATAATCAAAAAAATTTTCCTATTCAAATTTTCGAAAAATTTTTCAAAACAGGATATAATGTTTCATGGTATGGAGTCAGTATTTCCGGTCCGTAGAAATTATAAATATAAATAAAATCCTATAGTTATGATATATTTGGATACAAGAAATGGATTAGATCGAAAATTTATATATATGATCGAATCCGCTTTCAACTCGAATGCCGTCTCCTGGAGATTTGTCGGCGGTGTAAAAAGCGAGGCTTATGTCTACCGTACCTTCTCCGTAACTCTCTCTTCCTCTCATGGATTCTTCTTTTGCCACTCTATAAACCCATCCCCTACTCTTTGGGTAGATCTTGGATGCGAAAACGTTTTTCTGAGATCGTCTAAATTTCTCTTTCTCAAGTTTTCGTACCACACGAATCCTTTCATTTTCCCGACGGTTTGTAACATCAATCAGGACTTTAAGACGCTCTTGTATTAATTTTCTGTTGATTATGAAGAGTACTGGTTTAAATTGCGGTATTTTCGCTTGGAGCTAAAGGTGATTATTAGAAGGTTGACGTATGGCTCTTTAGACAAGCCTCTGCACAAGATTCAGGTGGAAAATTCATTTGGAGAGATCGCCTCGACCTCAAAGCCCGGGTTTTTCATTTTTTAATCCAAACTCAATTATTATTTTAAATGTATTATCCGGGGAAAAAACAATTGTAATCGGAATTTTTTTTCCAAATTTTCAAAAAATTTTTGGAAGACTTTTCAGAAAATTTTTATTTTGAAACAAAAAATTGGGAAAATATTCTCAAAAAAACGCCATCGAAATCATAAAAAAAATTTCCTACTCGAATTTTTTATAAAAAAAAATTCGCGAAAGTTTTCCAGGAATTTTTTGAAATTTCGGAAAAAAATATTCCGATTACAAAAAAATATTCCGATTACAATTTTTTTTTTTAATGTTCCGATTACAATTTTCAGGGTTCAATTCAAGACAAGAGAAGAATTTATTGACTGTTTCTCATTGAAATAGATTTCAAACTCATGCAATTAAAAAAAATTCATAAAAACGACTGAAGTCATAAATTTTTATTTTTCTTCTTTTATCAAAGCACTTCTGAACAATTAAAATTGCATTTCCATGTATAATACAACCTTTTAAAATGCCCTCAACATTTTCATTCGAATTGATTAAAAAAAAATGCTCTCACAATTGATTCTCGTAATGATCTCTTCCCAGTGATTCTGTTCGCTTGCCTTTTGATCCATGATAATTCAAAAACTAAATCCACATTGAAATCCAGAAGTGGAAAATTGAAATAATTTTTCGTTAAAAGTGGTATTGAAAATCCGAATGGCTCCGAGTAAGTAATCATACATTTCCATTTTTATCGGTTGATTACAAGTGGACATTGGTGAACCATCGTTTGCATAACGGTAACCCGAATTGAATTGCGTATGACAAGCACTGGTGAGGTTTAAAATGCACTTTAAATCCTCCCACCATTTTTCGGTGTGTCCTCACGGATATTTATTACCCTCTAACATTTCCGGTTGAATTAAAAATTCCATTCTAGCTCCTGTTCTCCCATGTTGCAGAAGCAAAAAAAATAAAATAAACTTATGACGATGAAAAACTTGGAATGCGAAGTAATTTGAAGTTTCAGGGAAAAATAAATTACGACTTGTTGA
>NW_011887763.1:26141-42094 GCF_000806365.1 Fopius arisanus | reverse complement strand
TCATTCGTCAAACGAAAAAAAATTGTAATCGGAATATTTTTTCCAAATTTTCAAAAAATTTCGGAAAATTTATCAAATTTTTTTTTATAAAGATGGTTTTGAAAAATATTTCAATAATTTGAAAAGGACATTTTTTTTTATAATTTAGATGGCGTATTTTTTGAGAATATTGAAAAATTTAAAAAGTAAGAAAACAGCGGTATAATAAAAAAAATTATATTCCCAAAAATTTTTAGAAAATGATAAAAAAAAATTTCCGAACCAACTTTTTGAAAACTTTTTCAAAACCTTTCCCAAAAATACAATTGTTTGTCACAATTGTCTCCCGGTTGTTTTTTGTTTCAAAAAAAAATTTCTGAAAAGTTTTCCAGAAATTTTTTGAAAATCTGTAAAAAATATTCCGAATACAATTTTTTTTTACTCGGGGTGGTATTACCAAAAATGGGAACGTATTTTATTGAAGAGAGCAATTTTAATACAAACAAATATAGCAAAGGCAACAAATTAATTAACGCTTCAATGAAATATTAGGTATTCTGTGTATCAATAAATAAATACTGAAATAAAATTCGTAATGAACGGAAATTCGGTGGTTGTAAAAATTGAAGACTTGCTATTCAACTCAAAAATAGCTGTCCATCATTCCAAATTTTTGAGCTATTCCTCGTAATTACTAAAACCATTATTCTCCTGGTAATAACTCTGGCCATCAATATAACGTTACTGAATAATTAATGGACATTATGATTATCATAAATCGAATAGGTGATGACAATTCAATTGTGTCTCGATGGTAACGCTGGAAATTAATGCGTTCCATTGCGTGGAACTAACACCAGATACTATGACCCTTTTAATTATTTATCAAGCTTTGGAGACCTAACGGTTTGCCCTCTAGTCAACTCCACTTTATACCTGAGTAACGCGAAAATTGCTACCTCCCTTTATCGATTTATTTACACAGTACGTCGCGTGATAGCTACTCGGTAAAAAAAAAATTAAAAGCAAATATGTGGACTTTTTTTACAGAACGTGTCCTGTAATGGCTCTTATGTAGCCTCAATCTCGTGCTCTATTTACACTGCAACGTAAGGATGAAAAAAAGTAACTGCTTCCGTCTGCATTTTTCCTATTTCTGAAAAATTAAATGGAAGACAAAATTCCAAATTTTTTTTTATTATATTCTTTGCTTCCTCCGGGGGAAAATCAATAACAACATTATGGGTTTCGGATGTGAACACTTCATTAATCAAGTCTTCATTAATTTTTCATTAGATTAAGGCTTTTTTTTTTCTTTTTGTTTTTTTGAGAGCAGAATTCTTCCATCAAGTGAATTTTCATTGGGTCAGAAAAAAAAAATTATTGGTGGGTGGTAAATTTTAGGGGAAACGCCATTTTTTTTTAGTCTTCGGGTAAAGATTTATAAAGACCTGGGTAAATAAAAAAAATACGACGGAATCTGAAGTTAAATTTTTTAATTTATAAAAAATAGTGACAATTTTCGCTGAGGGAATAAAATGGTATGGAATAAAAGGCCGAAAAATTGGATGATAAATGGATGAATGAACTGTATCATAAAACCCACATATACTCAACGTAATTAAATTATTATTCGCGCCGATACCGAGGATTTACAAATTGCGGGGAATAAAAACGGCCTTAATAAATACATTACTGGCGTTGCAAAATTCCAAAATATTATTACCCCATTAGCCATGAAAATTTGATATTGAAAAATTTACCTCCTCCAATAATACCCTACATATTTTGTTTCAGAAAATTTTTTTCATAATTTTCTATAAATTTTTGGGAATATAATTTCCTTTTTTCATCATTCCATTTTTTTCTTACTTTTTTGATTTTTCAATTTTCTCCAAAAAACGCCATCTAAACTACCAAAAAAATTTTCCCATTCAAATTTTTGAAAAATTCTTCAAAACCTTCTCAAAAAATAAAATGGTTTAATTTTTCCATTTTTTTTGTTTCATAAAAAAAATGTGTGAAAAATTTTCCCAAAAATTTTTAAAAAATCAAAAAAAATATTCCGATTACTATTTTTCCATTACCCAGGGGAGTACACCTGAAAAAGTACGGGTCAATTATCTTTCCGTAGAAAACTGTAATGATTTTTTAATCCACGGCGAACATAAAATGCTAATGCAGAAGGACTAGACATGTCAGATGACTGACGTTATCACATGAGAATGCAAAAACATCATTCTGGTTATCTCGCCACGTTAATCTTAAATGAATCCTAAAGCTAGATTTTCCGCTGTATTCACTCTGCAACGAAATCCGTTTCCGCATTATGTTTCACGGTGAAGAGTGACCTCCGCCCCCGTAAACTCTACCATTACTAGTGACTCGTTGAAATCCGATCATTTTATCCGCTCGTTGAAAGTGGAATATGGAAGCGCATATCAGAAGTATATTCCCTCTCAATAACGCATTTTATATTATTTTTTACCTACTACACATGTCCTAGTTTCAAAGATTAAATGTCACAAACAGAAGCTCAATGTCGCATTTCATGGATTTTTTATTTATTTTGCAGAGATACCTGGCAGATGTCGACGACACTGTCCACATGGGCCAAAAATGTCTGGGGCTGGGTGCAATTTAATTGGCGAAGGGACTTCCGGTGAGAGTGAACGAAGGGAAAATAATGGCAGATGCGTCTGCGGTCCTTCGGTTCCTTGGTGTCCTGGAGAACCGCATCCTTATACATTCACAACGAGACACGAATGCAAACTCAATCTTGCCGCCAAGACTGCATATGGTATGTACTGGTTTACAGTTCTTTCATTTTATTTGATCCCAGTTATTTCTTGGGTAAAAAAAAATTTTTATCGGAATATTTTTTCCGAATTTTTAAAAAATTTCTGGAAAATTTTTCAGAATTCTTTTTTTTATACAAAAACAAATTGGGAAACGAGATAATCGAATTTTTGGGAAATATTTTGGAAATTTCTCAAAGATTTGTTTCGGAATTTTTTTTTTATAATTTTCTCGAAATTTTTGTCGATAGAATTTTTTTTATTTTTCAAAATTCTCAAAAAATACGTCATCTAAATTATAAAAAAAAGAATCCTATTGAAATTTGTGAAAAATTTTTCAAAATCTTTTCCGAAAATAAAATTGTTTGTTTCCTTTTTTTTTATAAAAAAAAAATGTTGAAAAGTTTTCCAGAAATTTTTTGAAAATTTGGAAAAAATATTTTGATTACTTTTTTTTTAGCCGGGTTGAATTATAATAGTTCGTTCTAATGTAAGAGGACATTCTGAAGATATTCAATCGTTTTAATCGATTTCATTGTTGGTCATGACCAGCGCTATTATAATTGATCCCAGTCTCTATTCCGTTGTGCACAGATCATAAGTGATATGACATACCTAAAAGCATACATGCTCTAAACCGCCATTTTCCACCCCCAAACCTCCACTTTGTGGTTTGCACCAGCAGATACATCATTTCGATATTATCGAATTAACACTATCGCATTAACACGAAAAATATCTCATCAAAATTCCGATTTCCGATTATTTTTTTTTACCCGCGACGCTACTGATTTTTTTTTTCCAATTTAAATACTAGAATCTGAAATGATTCATCCCCTCCAATTTTCATTCGAAAGCTCTACATTTTTTCAAAGATATACTTCAATTAAAAAAAATTGTTGCACAATAAAAATTGCAAATTCAGCTGCATATACACCCCTCCCCCTCCCCTCCGCAAGTGTAATGTTTTAAGATTTCTTAATATGACTTGATAGTGAATACTCCCCATTCAGTATTAGAAATTCAACCCAAAGAGGTCCAGGAATAAATAGAAATGCAGAGTGGGGTTGAGCGAATGAAATTTTCTCCGCAGACTACGTGAGGAAAAAACGTGCAGGCAAAAAAAAAAATAGGCAATGTACTGCGCTAATGAAAAGAAAATGTAGATAGCAACGTGAAAGTCGTTCAACAGTCATTTCAACCAGACAGCTCTCGATGCATATTCCCAATTTCTTGCGTGATGAATGAAAAATCAGGATGAAAAAGGGTGAAACGGGAGCACAATGATACGAATGGGGTAGAGCGAGATATTGCTAATGAGAGATGGTAATGGGACTGGCATTTTTTTTATGGACAATGCAATCCACCTTTTCAATTAGCATTCGATTGTTCTGTTTGGGAATTTAGTGGGGCAGGTTTTTTTGATAATATGCTGATTTGGTGTTTTTGTCAATTCATCATTGAGAAAAAATTATATCCTTCGTTAATTCTTGAGAGGGAGAATAAAGAAGGAGAAGAGATCACGAACTAGTGCGTCAATTAAAATTTGAAGTTTCACGAAATTTTCATTGACGACTCGGGTAAAAAAAAATGTAATCGGAATATTTTTTCCAAATTTTCGAAAAATTTCTGGAAAACATTTCAGAAAATTTTTCTTTTGAAAAAAAAAAGCCGGGAAATAGTTTTTTAATATTCTCGAAAAAACGCTATCTCAATTATAAAAAACATTTTCCTATCCAAATTTTTGTAAAATTTTTCAAAACTTTTCCCAAAAATAAAATTCTTTCGTTCCCCGATTTTTTTTTGTTTCATAAAAAAAATATCTGAAAAATTTTCCAGAAATTTTTTGAAAACTTGGCAAGAATATTCCGATTACATTTTTTTTAAATTGAATTTATTGAATATTTTTGAATTTTTATTAAATATTTCTCTCCGTGCACTCACCAAAAATAAAGTGAAATCATGCGGTACATCGTCCATCAAAGATTATAAATTCCACGAAACGCATCTTCTCGCTGACATAAATACATATACATATTTAGGTTTATGTGCTTCTCTTATACCTATTCGGGTGATTCGTACGTGAACCACTGGTTGTAAAGGCGTTCTCGTGTTCAGGGTTTAACAAGGTTATCCCACCGGCGCAACAACGCAACAAAAGTACTTTATCCTATTTGCGGAAAAGTTAAATTTGATTCACCTGGAAAAGTTTAATCGGCCAAGAATCCCCCACCGTGCAGACAGCTTGTGTCCTATTTCAGCATTCCGCATCTACACAGATTTTTGAGTTATATGTATATGTTTTCACTTATTTATGCTGATTCACAACACAGACTGTACGAGTGACTTTGCAATAGAATTTGATTCTCACCAGTTGATTTAAATTTGATGAACCTTGAATATGTTCCCGGCTAAAAAAAAAATTGTAATCGGAATATTTTTTTCAAATTTTAAAAAAATTCTTGGAATACTTTTCAGAAATTCTTTATGATTCTCTATTAAACAAAAAAAATCGGAAAGAAAAACAATTTTATTTTTGGGGACGGTTTTGAAAAAATTTTCGATAATTTGAATAGGCAAATAGGTTTCTCTGTCTTTTTTTTTAGTGTATGATATTTTTATGGATTATTTCATGTAGATAATCCGCTTATATTGTATCAATGAATTAGCAATTGTATTATTCAATTTATTATTCCCAATCGTTCCACATCCGTTGAGTTTCCGCTCAAATGTCATAAATAAAAAATTCACAATTATTGTTTACCGGGATTACAGGATAAATTGTGAGTCCAAAATAAAAAATATCTCCTCAGATTTACAAATCACTTCAAACTTCTAGTAGAAATCTGTTGCTGTAGTGCGACACGCCACATCTTCTGATTAAACTAATCCCGTCCTAATAACCAAATCAACTCATTAAATTCTTATCAATCCGTGACGTAACAGAGAGTATTGAAAAATAATTTGTGAGTGATACCATATAATTTTGTTTCCAGATAACCTCGTCAGTGTGTCCGACTCATATTCCATGGACGGTAAGTTTTCGGCAAAGTCTCTGACCTCGTTATCGCATTTCATAATTACAACATTTAATTAAATGAGTCTTAATTAATTTCACAGCCGACTAACTTTGAAAATCGTACAATTAAATTGGATTTCCACAGAAGTGGTTTCACGTAGTGGAAATATTCATGAAAATAAGTAATTGATATTTTTCCATGAAATCATAAAATAATCTTTACAAAATATTTGATATTCTGAATGTAATTACGTAATTATTATTGAATATTTCTCGTGCATGTCTTTTATCATTCCGACAACTGGAACTAGTCCAGAATTATCTCTCATTTTGTTTGATGTTTTCCCTTTCTTCATTCATTCTCATTTTCAGGGGCCCACCCTTTGACGGGCGTAAAAAATATTCATTTAGGGTGTACATCAAATTTACAAGAGAACCCCCCATTCTGGAGGCTGCAGTAAATCTCGTGATGTAAATGAGAGTAAATTGAAAAAAATGATGTTGATTAATGAGAGAGACAGGCGGTGGAATAGGCATTGAAGAAGTCTATGTGAGATAAAAAAAAGATCCCCTACGCATTGAAAGAAAACCGCAAGAGATATCTCATCTCTTTTCCTCGTGCCTTTTCCTCTTTCTTCGACGCATTTATATTTTTCCCCCTTTTCGGGACTTCCCTTTTCAACATGAGAACGAAAAAGCTTTCACATTTCGTATTGGAGTACGTGAATCCATCGGTCATTTTTTTATCTTTCGCTTTTTGTTACTCCAAAATGTATTGCAAATGGTTTTTCCGAATTTTCCACGGGTTCACTCGTCCGAACATTCAATTCAAATTCTTTCAACACTCAGTGCATTATATTACGAAATAATTTAAACAGAAATTAATTAACACTCATGTCCCTTTAATGTTTTAAAAAAAATTTTTTTTTTCCTTTTTTCATACTCTTTATCACTAAGAAACCAATAAGTTGACTTTTTCTTTGAGCGGCAAGTCGATCTTTCCCGATTCACTGTATCTTAAACATCGGTGGCCGGAAAATCGGGTGATCATTTTCAGAATGATCGATAATGCGTCACAATCGATGAATCAAATGGCAGGGAATCCGCTCTTTTTTCTTCGCAGATAAATCTCGAGATATCTGACAATAAAGAAATCAACTATCAAAAGACTGGAGAGACGGAAAAAGACGGGCATTTTTCAGCAACAATAACAATATAAAGAAGAACTCATAAAATTCCGTTCCGTTTTCACAGAATGGTATGATCGTATATAAACCGACTGAATCAAGATACTAGCACACTGGAATTTCCATATTGTATCCTACTTGTGAAGTTTTTTAAACGAATGATTTCCCGAAGGGAAAGATGTACCGATATATCATATAACCGATCTATGCAGGAATATATGTTTTAGATGCATGGAAATGTGAGAGAAAGTTTCACTTCATTACAACGGCATCTTCGAACATTTGCATTAAAAAAAATTATTATGTAATATTCCTGATTTTTTAAGTTTACTTGTATGTTTTTATTTTGATAAAAATTGACATTCCCCGATTAATTTGCAAATTGAAATTGGAATATTAAGTAGATTCTTGGAAAAATCTCAAGAAAACTGACACTGCCTTCTTCTATCCTTCATTGGCTTCCCGGCCACTTTCAATTTCCTTCAAGAAAACTTTGGCCATTCTCCAGACTTAAAAAATAAATAATGGAAATTTGAAAATTCAATTTTCATAATGCGGAAGCCTGAGAAAATGAAAAAGGTCGACGTCTCTGAGTCATTGGTATTCTCGAGGCGATTTCCACAGTCTCCATGAAAAGCGTCGCCCCCGGTTTTCCTCCATACAACCGGCTATAATTTTCACGTGTCTCTCCTCGAGAAGTCTCATGAAAATCTCACCTCAGCCTCTTCCACCTTTCCCTGATAAAAGAGAAAATAAAAAAATAAAAAAAGCCCCTCGAGAGCCGGAGAGGAAACGCTCATGTTTATCTGTTTTATCTGACGATTTCCACCATCTTCGATCTTCCGAATAAGTCTCATCGTAAATTTGGCGAAGATGTCTCTTCTTTTTCATCTCCCCCTCTGCACTAAAACCGTAACTCTCTGAGTCTCGAGGGAATATTTTCAGTAATAGAGGGTTGTGTACCTGGAAAATTGCTCCGTCACATCAAGAGAATTTTCCCAGTTTTATCCCACAACGAAATCTAACCTATGCTCATTGATTATTCGCCATTTTATCTAATACTTTCAGTCATCAATGCCTCCTCTCATACACAAGTGACATCTACCCCATATCTTTTCAAATCAAATCAAATCCCACGTGAGCCGGGACTTCCCCCTTTTTTCTCGCGGATATGACGCGCTCTACACGCCTCAACTCACACGTATAAGGTGTTATCATTTGACATATAAAATCTAAATATTAAAAGAATCTTAGATACCCAAAAAAAAACTTACCCACAATTAATGTTTTTTTTTAATTAAATTCAATTGATAAATACAATATTTTTTTTCTTATTCTAAACAAATCGGTATCGATATAAAAAATCCTCCATCGATTTATTATTAATTTATTTATTTTGTACACAAGACGAGATTTTTTTTTCCTGTGATGAGAACTTTGTCGAATTTTTTTCGTCTCAATCTGGAATAAAGTTTTTTTTTTCGCCTTTTTTTAAGGCTTAAGTGTATACCCACACCAATCGTGAATGGTAGCAGATGCTGCATGCGGGTAAACTGGGCGAGAAGGCAGTAAGTCACGCGACGTAGAGGAGCCTCAGCGTGTTATTAATTGAAGACGGCCGGGGTTGCCTCATTACTTCGAAATTGTGCAAGTTTTGCTGAGAGTGAGAGAGGAACGAGACTGAAGGGAAAGTTGTACGGTTCCACGTTGTACCGCGGTCTGGTGCCGTTGGTCGTGGCTACGGCCTCTCATCCCTTCATCTTTCCCTCCCAAACTATTCCCTTTTACTATCCTCTTTTCCTACTACCATGCACACTTACAGTCTGCTACCTCTTCTTCTATGGGTCAGCGTTTTACCCTCGGTCTTTATTTCTACAGTATTCCGTGTTTGATCTCTCCGGCACTTGAGATTCTTCGATGTTTTCAGGTGGTCCTCCTGACTCAGTGCTTCGATACTTTCCAATCTCCAAAATATCATTAAGAAATCAAAACTTGACTATCAGTTTGCCATTCTCGGTAGATTAAAAAAAAATTGAGAAGAAATTCACAACTCGGGTTAAAAAAAATGTAATCGGAATATCTTCTCCAAATTTTCAAAACTTTTCGGAAAATTTTTCTTTTGAAACAAAAAAAAAACAAAATTCTATTTTTGGGAAATGATAAAAATTCTTTTCATAATTTTCTAGGAATTTTTGCGAATATAATTTTTTTTTAAATTATCCTGTTATTTTCTAACTTTTTGGATTTTTCAATATTCTCAAAAAATACACAATCGAAATTATAAAAAAGAATTCCCATTCAAATCTTTGAAAAATTTTTCAAAACCTTCCCCAAAAAAAAAATTTTTTCCCTTTCCTTTTTTTTGATTCATAAAAAAAATTTCTGAAAAGTTTTCCCGAAATTTTTTAAACATTTCGAAAAAATATTCCGATTACAATTTTTTCCCCGGGAAACTACTGGTCAAAACTAATGAAATATCAGCGTCGATAAATTTTCATTGAAATTCGTTCCACTTCATAATTAAAAATTCAGATGACAAGACATAAAAGTACAGAAATTTCCCACAGTCTTCTGTTATAAAAATCATAATCCTCCAATATCCCCGTACACCGGGAGAAAGTAAATGACAAACATATGCTTCTGTAAAAAAAAACTCTTTCCAACGCCTCCATTTGCGCATACGTCATTAAAGAATGAGAGAGCGAGGCCGAAGGTCTTTGAAACTCAGTCTGATTTTCGCATGTCAAGTCGTTATACCGCTGACACAGACAATAGACAGAGTACATACGACTGCAATACCTCAGTGAAAACTCGACATTTCGCCCTCGAATTGCATTTCGAAGAATCCAAGACACAGACCGTAGAACAAATTTACAACCCCCCACATTCAGAGGGAGTAAAAAAAAAAGAATCTGAAAAACAGCGAACAACATTAAAAACTCTGTCACGGAGAAATCTGAAAATTTCTGCCGCAACGAGGGAAAAAAAAATCTCACTAATTTTATTATTTTTTCTTTTATACCTCTGTATAATGGGCGTAAGTTCACAACGTGAGCGTTTGTGTGTCACCTCAGTGAAAATGCAATGGTACATGAAATTTTTTTTCTCACTACTTTTTTTTGCCTTCTCTCAGCACTAACCGCCATATTATTTTTTCCAGGTCACGCAGAAATACCCCGCAATGATAGTAAATTGAGATTCAACGGGATAATCCCTGGTAAATATTTTCTCGATGAATTTGAATGATCAGAGACTCTAGGTGAATTTTAAAAAACAATAACTTTTGAAAAAAAACTCCCGCAAAAATTACGAATCAATAATAAATCAAAAAAATTAAAATTCAAAACTTATTTCGAATTGAGGTTTACCTATCGAGCCATAATTCCGCGATAAATCTTTTTAAAAAGAAAATGAAAAAATTCTGGCAAAAAATTTCGCTATCCGAAAAGTATAAAAAAAATAAAAATAGAAATTTCAGGGATTGCGATGGGAATCCGGGGATTGGAAATCAAAAATTGAAGGTTTTAAATTCAATGAAAATTCTGTGATTACTGGAATGTAAATTCGACAAAGGAATTCCTTTTCGTACAAAAGTTCACGCATGTGTGCGTAAAAGAGTGTGAGAGAAGGAGAATTAACGAGAGGATGGGGTTAAAATTCACAAAGTATATGAGGAGAGATACAGGAGAGAGAATGGCCCCTGGTTAGCCTACGCAGTGGAAAATTAAATATGAGTGCGATTTTAGTCGAGCAATTTATATGTTAATTCCCATGGGTATGGTAAATCTTCCATTCTCACGTTAAAGTGCCATATATCTATTCCTCTCTTCTCCATTCGTATCCCCTCTGGCACCCCTTCTGCCGGAATATTTAACGATCCTTTCTATTGTTTCCATTTCGATGTACCTGGGAGTCACCATAAGTAGAATTTCCCGAATACATTTTCCGGTATGTGTGTAGGTGCAGTCTGCCTGTTCAGGAGGGAAATTCCACTTCGGAGAATTACAAATGGGGGTTGAAATGTTGAGGTGAGGGAGTTGATTGCATTTTCACGTGCCGCTGAAATTCCGGGTTTTAGGGTTTTTTTTTTTTAATATGGGGGATTATTACTCTTGGGAAGGGAATTATCCGCTCTGATCAACAAAAGCCAGAGGTGATGATTTGCGGTTTAACCTTTGCGCGTTGAGGGCTTCAGAATCCTCTAGCTCTCTGTATTTGTTGATGGAGAATTATGGGGGATTAACATTGGCAACTGGAATCATTCGGAAGGTTCTGTTCTTGACCAGATTAGGTTGAAGTCAATACCTCGAGGAAATTTCTTTTTTTTTTTCTTCTGACGTTGGAACTCGAGAATTTTCTTTTAATTCGCCGGGTAAAAAAAAATGTGATCGGAATATTTTTTTTTTTTTCAAATTTTCAAAAAGTTTTTAAAAGAAAAATTTTCAGAATATTTTTTTAATTATTTTCCAGGAACTTTTGCGAATATATTTTTTTTTAATTATACGGTTTTGTTCTTACTTTTTTAATTTTTACATATTTTCAAAACATCTAAATCTGAATTATAAAAAAAATTCATATTTCAATTTTTGAAAAATCATTGAATACCTTTCCCCAAAAAAAAATTCTTGTGTTTTCCAATTTTTTTTCTGTTTCATAAAAAAAATCTGATAAGTCTTCCAGAAATTTTTTGAAGATTAAAAAAAAATATTCCGATTACATTTTTTTTATCCGAGTGTACCCCGGGAAATGGTGCTCATCAGAATTTCTATGGGTTTATTAAATTTTTTATTTGTATACTAGCATAAAAAATACTAGGATAAAAAAATCAATTCAATAAAATTTTCAGTGTTCCCGATAGACTCGAAAATTAAATCGCCATCAGAATTTCATTGAATCCCGAAGATAAATTATCAATTCCATAAAAAATTCCTTCTCTCATTATATTTATTAATTTATTATATTTAAATTTCATAAAATATCTGAAATAAAATATTATTGCCGTACATAATTCTTACGAGAATTCATTCCAAATGAAGTGTAAATACTTCTGTCGATACTTCTCCCCTACCCTCAGCATCAGCCCGATTACGATTCATAATTTATTCCTCAGATGTATCGAAATGATTTATTACCCAAATAATTCAATGGCGTTAAATATGAAAAGTAAAATGGGTGGGATTTAAAAGCGGATGAAAATCATTCCTCCTGACAGTGTACTCCTACGATATTTTAACATTTAATTCTCACTTTTCCGCTGACATCAGACTGCACTGATATAAGAGCATACTACGTCAATCTACCACTGGTGCCTTCATCTTTTTTGGTTTATTTTTCCGCTTCCCTTGCTTTATTTCACTCTGCTTTTCCTCTTCAGTTAACTATTTCAGTGTTCCATGAAGGCCACCCAAAAAGAGCTCACGAGTAAAGCAGCTCACTGTAAATCCCTCCGTAATTAAATTGTCCTTTGTATCCAGAGGTCTTGGGATGAAATTAAATTTTCACTTTTTTTTCGTTCACCAACATAAATGCTCGATGTCATTATTTTCATATTTTTCCTGCTTCCCTGTCTCTGTCATCCTGATAGAGAAAGAAAAAGACAAAAGGCTATTACGCGTGTCAAGAATTTTTCACGACAAACAATTAGCTTTTGATATTTTTCTGGAAAAATCAAGTGAATTTTATTAAAGTACTCGAAAAGCAATCAGTACTCATTAAAATGTACTCAATCAATAGAAAATTCAAACAATTCTATTCATTGGTGAATAGAATTGATTTATTTCAATGTTTTTTTTTTTATTTTTATTTTTTTCACATGTAAATCATAAATTTTGCGAGTGCAATCTCCAGAACATTAAACTTTACCACTCGGTACACTCATTTTTATTGCACACCACCGAAATTTCACTCGCAATATCGCCAGTAACATTTTTTTTTTGTTTTCCGGTTTGGAAACGTTAAAAAAGATTTATCGTCTTGAAATGAAAAAAAGTGATATCAATATTGTCTTTATTTTCTATAAAAATTACTTCTGGAGTCTGCACGTGATATTAAGAATAAAAAAATAATAATAATTTGTCAGAATTTTAAAAATTATAAGAATACTTCCCCATGAATTTTTATCAAATTGAGATATCAAATTTTGCAGACGAAAAACACCGAGTGCTTAATATTATGAAATCCCGTGAGCGAAATTTTAATTGTGGGAATAATTCAGGAATCCTAGAAAGTTTTGAACAGTTTAAAATTTTTTAAATCATCGGGCTTCAATTATTCGCTTACCAAAGAGTTCTCTCAAAATTTTTCAGCTCCCAAACACTCGACCGTCAAACAAATACATAATTCAATTAGCAAGTTTGTATGTTTCATAACAACAGTTCCAGCACTCTTCAACTGCATTCAGAAATTCTCTCTTTTCTCTACCGCAAGTGGAAAAAACTTCTTTGATTACCAATTTTCACGGTTAAGAAGTCGATGTGAATAGAGAACTAAAACGAATCGTTCGAATCAAAAAAGTTTCTCTCATAAATTGTCGACTTGAGATTTCCTGAAAAGTCTCATTCCACTTAATCTAGAAGGAATTGAAGAGTAAATAATAATCAAATTATCTATTTCACTCAATATTTTATCGGTTAATTATTCGATTTTATAAAACAATTCTTTAACATAAAGTGAACATAATTAATTGAAAAACAAATGACTTGAATAATTAATGAAAATTTTATAGAAAATCGTGTGGATCTTGGAAAGTTCTTGACTACAAGCTCCAACTATGGGCACCATTTTTCCGGTAATAGTTTTTTTTTTTTCTCGATGAGTCAACAATCGTATCCCAGTAATGGAGAATCGGTCACGTAGTGCTTCAAAAAATCAATTTCGTACAACCTTATGGCAGATATATCGTGGCTCCTTTCTCTCTAGGTTTTCCAGATTGATTGAAAATATCGATATGATGTTGAAACTAGAGAAGACCGGATATTGCTCATTCTCGTTATCCGTAAATATTATTGCTGAGGGAATTAAATTTTATAATAGGACTGAGGCTTCGACTTATCTTCAGCGAGACGCCAAGTTTAGTTGGTAAACTTGTTCAAAAGATGATAAAAATTATGGACACGAGTTTCCAAGCAGGGGAAAATAATTTTAATAGTCGAGTATGAGGTGGTTTCAAGGATATACTTTTTTTTCTCAGTTGAGTTTCAAAAGAACTTGTCGGGAGCTCGGTGAGGGGATGAGTTTTATTATCGAGATCTTGGCGTGGAGGGAGTAATCCGTAATACGAATGAGTTTTTTCTCTTAACTGGGAATAAATATTTATTACTGAATTATGGGGAGACGGTGGCCCATTGGTGACCTGATATGATTATAAAAAAAATCGTGAATTCAACATTAAGTGTGTATTATTATTTATTAATTAAAAAACCAGCAGAACGTGAAATTCGGGGGGGAGGTGTCCCGGTAAAAAAATTTTGATCGAAATATTTTTTTTTAAACTTTCAAAAAATTTCTGGAAAACTTTTCAGAATTTTTTTTTATGAAAAAAAAATTGGGGAACAAAACTATTTAGATGGCGTTTTTTTTTTTTGAGAATATTGGAAAATAAAAAAGTAAGAAAACAATAAAATGATAAAAAAAATTTCGAAATAAATTCGTGAAAAAATTTTCAAAAAAACAATTATTTTATTTTCCGATTATTTTTGTGTTTAAAAAAAGTTATCCAGAAATTTTTTGGAAATTCTGAAAATATATTCCGATTACAATTTTTTATTTGGGGTGGAACATCCACAAGTCGGAGTGATATATCGCAAAATTGATTTACTCTGGTATTCAAATGAATATATCCAACGAGGTCAAACATGAAACTGATATCCGTCATTTGCAAGGTAAATCTCAACAGTCACTTTGGCCCAGGATGAATGCTCTATAATAACACAAAGCAAATGTCTCATGTGCAACTGATGCATCACGACATCGGCATTATTACTTGACAATGGAAATAAGAACCTAACATACTGATAGAACGACGATCACAAAAGAGATACATTAAGAAACATCGAAGTAAGAAAGCATTAAACAAGTGTTCTCGGTAATCCTAGATGTCAATTTTAAAAAAACGAAATGTCAGAAAATGAAGATAAACATCACGAGAGAAATCGAGTGCCCAAAATTACCTCAATTCGTGATTTCCATAAAATTATAATTTTTATAAACAATTATATTGATAATTCAGGGATTTATATCGTTGTGGATTATGGGGGTAATTAATTTGTGATTTATTAATTGGCGATTTATTATCTGAAATTCAGGGAAAATTATGAAGAATGTGTGGGGAATTGTTTGGTAGGATAATATTCTTTTATAATAAAAATTGTTTTATTGAATAATTGGAAAATTCTGGGATGTTTTCTGTCATTTACAATGCAGATTCTTGGAAAATTGTAAAGGACTCAGGATCAACTTCACTGCGTGGTTTTCATTTGGAAGTTAAATTTGAGAAACAAAAACATGATCGAAGGACTGAACTCAATTTCGGGAATTTTGCAGCATCCGTTCAAAATTATCCAAAATTTCAGGAGCAGAATCATTTCATGTGCATTACATCAACGGCTTTATCAATGATTGTTAATTAATTTTTCACTCATTGAGAATGCGCTGATAGCAATCATTAATTAATTGAAAATGGAATCAATAGAAAGGAGAAATTTCGGGATGGATTTAATTGGATGGAATTTGGAATTCGTGGAATTGAAAAGTCGCAGCATTTTTTGGGACGCCCGGATAAAAAAAATTGTAATCGGAATATTTTTCCAAATTTTCAAAAAAATTCTGGAAAACTTCAGAATTTTTTTTTATGAAACAAAAAAAATAGGAAAATAAAACAGTTTTATTCTTGGAAAAGTTTTTGAAAAATTTTCCAAACATTTGAATAGGATTTTTTTTTATAATTTAAATGACGTATTTTTTGAGAATATT
>NW_011887763.1:0-25764 GCF_000806365.1 Fopius arisanus | reverse complement strand
GAGGGGCGAGGGGGCGAGGGGGGCAAAGAGGAGAAGGGGCAAAGAAGACAGACCGAAAGATTACCCCAAGTGAGAGAGATATCCTGGGAACTGGAAAGCATTTGGAACCTCATATCATTACCGAAGTGGTTCTATTACCCAGTCCCTCGTTACCAGCAATTACTATCGACAAAGTCGGAACTATTTCGCTGGAGAATCCGAGTTACGCAAGTGCAGACGATCGTTATCATTCACCAACGAATCGTCTAGTATCGATCTATGACCTGATTGTATTATTCGGAGGTGTACATAGCCCGTCATTATGACTCATTCCATCATAATTAAAATTCGCTCTTGATTATCAGTCGATGACAATGCTTATAACGTAAATTAATTATTACGCAATTGTTAGTTAATGCATTGAGTTGGAATTCTAGTGATTAAATTTGGAGATAAGAAAGTAGGAAAATTAATTAGGGGGATTTTACGTGGGATTTTGTGAGATATTATTTATTGCAGTTAATTATATTATATTTTCATTCGGTATTGAATGAATTTTTGAAGTGGTGGCAGGCGAGAATAATAAAAGATAAATTCGCAATTTCGTGAATCGGTCCCGAGGGAAGAGTTGACGGATGAGAATTCAATGAATGATCAATTTAAATAAAAACTTTGATATGTCAATCTTAATGATAAGCTATCATTGGACATCGCAGATTATCGACACATTCGTAGAATGTTCAGCTGTCGTTGGACAGAGATACAAAAATTTTCTTTCTTGCTCCTTAAACGGACATTGGTTATCGCATGTCAGACGTATGAGCAGACAGTGATATATTCATGCTATTGAAGTCTCACCTTGGACAACTTCTTCTCCAGAAATAAAACTTTATCTTCGCAGTATGCTAACAAAGGAAATAATAAAAAATATGGAGGTCAATAAACGACAAGCTGTTTCCAACTGGAAATTATCATATAAACCTCCCGATCTACGGAGTTTTTGATATACCCTCGAAAATTCAAGGCTTCCATGATTTTTCCGGGCACCCGGGTAAAAAAAAAATTGTTATCGAAATATTTTTTACTAATTTTCAAAAAATTCCTGGAAAACTTTTCAGAGAATTTTTTTATTGAACAATCGAAAAGGCAAAAAATTTCTAGAAAATGAAAAAAATTTTTCGAAAGAAATTTATGAACATTTTTGCAAAATATTTCGTAAAAATACAATTATTTGGTTTCCCGATTTTTTTTTATTAAAAAAAAAATGTCTGCAAAATTTTTGAAAATAAAAAAAAAAATTCCGATTGCAATTTTTTTTACTCGGGTATCTCGGAATTTTTGGAATAATTTTGAAGAAATTCAGGAAACATTTTTTCATGTGGACATATATATTGACAAATAAATTTTTCCTCTGCATCTCTCATTACTCTTCAATGGATGATGCAATTGTAATTTTCTTCTTGCAATTCCTAGATTTCTAATTGTTTGAAAACTGATTAGCTTCTGGAAATTACCACTCCCCAGATAATTACAAAGAATCCGTAAAAAAAAATCGAAAAATTATATTTTTTTAACGGATTCGATTATTATTCTCGTTCGTAAAAAAAATCATTCGTCATTCGATATTCATCGTGAGCATTTCGATAATTGCAATATCGATCAGGCAACATCGCACCGTCGGTTATTCAGATCAGAGTATTTAGATCAGTTATGCATGCGCTGTTGTCACATCCAAAAACCGAAAGTGCCATTTAAAATTTCGCGTCGAAGACTCAATTAATCCGAAAAATCACGCTCATGCTGGATGATAATATGAACATGTTTTTAACGAATGAAGGACATCTACGAAGGACATCTCCATTGGCATTGCGTCACAAACCATTCGTCGCCAAATGAATTCCAATTTCAGCAAGATAAGATGAATTAGCTCATTTTTCAAATTACTTTCAACAAATTTTTGTCGCACATACCTTTCATGACTCTTGATTTTTTTTTCATGAATTTCCATTGCTCTCAAGGCACTTTACACGTGAACAATTACCTGACAGCGAAACTAGTTCATCATCTGAACTTCATCAAGTCTCCAAAGTGGAATTGATAATTCCGCCTGAAATCCCGGATGGTAATGAGAATGAATTTCGACGGCTTAATTCCGGGGAATTTTCCCTCTTCCTCAGGGACATCGAAACAAATTCAAGAACTTGAGAAGAATCAACAGTAATTACATCCACCCTGACTCTCAACTTGAATCAGCAAACCATAATTCTAATTGACTCGAGAAACTCTCACGAAAAAAATGGAAATAACGAGTGCTACTCCAATTAATTAGTCCCCAAATCCCGAAATGCCATTGAATATCCGAAACCAATGAACCCTAATATCAATTCAATTATTAGAAAATCACATCGATACCATTAACATCGATACATTAAGTAATTAAATAATCTCTGAACTCTCAGCGATGAAGTAATACGTGGAATAAACTGATCTTCAATTGAATTTAATCGTTTTAAAAATGAGAACCGCACAAAAAAAAAATAACCGAGAGAAATAAACAATTGAGTAATATTGAGAATGCATTGGGCTCGTGGTTATCTCTCGGCTTCGGCAAATATCGAATAAATCATTTGAAACTGTGGAATTCCAAACATGCGCGAGAGCACACACTCGTTGATCTCGCGTGCCATCAGATAATTATCACGAATAGCCGCGGCTTTGATAAGACCAGAGGGAGAAATAAAAAGTGAAGAATAAATAATTATAAAGCGAATGGAGAATTTCAAACATATTACATACCGTTGATGGGTGTAGAGGGGTGTCAATGGCTCGGGTGATTCTCCAGCTGGAAAAAAAAAAAATGGCACATTGAGTCCGGAAAAAAAACAGTTTAAGCACGTGGGGGTATATCTATTGAGTGTTGGAGTGTCTTTTTCATCCTTGCCGCTATCTCGGAACACCATCGGGCATTTGGCCTGGCACTTCTGACAGCCGGGGAATAGTGACCAGGGGACATCCGGGATCGACCCTCTCTCGACTCTAATACACCGGGTCACTCCATATATCGGAAAATAACTCATTTCTCACATCCATTCTCCACTATTTTTAACTCTCACGGAGAGAGAAAAATTGAAAAAAAGAGTTGAGGGTAATTATTTTTTTTTTTTTTAATTTTTTTGACATCAAAAGTCTCGGGATTAATTGGCATTTAGGTGATAATTTATTAACGGGTCTGATGATGAGTCTTGTAAATTAGAAAATGAGAAACGGAAATTACGGGTTGGAATTTGTAATCGTAATTGACGGTATTGGTCTATTTTTTGAGATTTTTTGGAAAATACTACTGTGTTGATGTCCTATCGATATGGTCCGGCATTTTTTTGAGATTAAAAAAAAAAACTAGTAAAAATACCGACGAGCAAATAAAACCACCATTTTTACTTCGCATTCCAAAGTTGAAATTATTCTTTTAAGTGTTGGCCATATCCATTTTGCTGATTCCCAGAACTTTTTATTTGCGTACATAAAAGACTCATAAACATCTCATGTTTTTTCCTGCCAAACCTCTGAAATGTATTTCATTGAAGGATTTAGCGAAAATTTTTATCCGACGAGGCATTAAACAGGGAAACAACTGCATCGGCGAGGACAGGAAAAAAAAATGGATTTCAAAGTGATTTTTTTTTTTAATCATCATGTGTTGTTTTAAGAAATTCCACTGGCCAATGTTTCGCGAGGAGATGTATCGGGGAAGGGGAAGAATAAAAAAAAAATAAATAAAAACTGTCAACTTAGTGATATCGAGAAAAATGACTCATGGGTGGGAGTGAGATGGGGGATTCACATGCGGCAAAGGCGCCAGGTATGAACGTTTATTCAGTGGTTTCATACGTGTTGTTTTGCTTTTGTGAATACGGGACTGAGTGCCGGCTACATCGAGACAGTAAAAAGAGATGGAGAGAGACCGGTCGCTCATATAAAACGAACCGATGACTCGCGCCTCGAACCAGTTGCTCTTTGCTAGTGCCAAGCGTGAGTATCGTTTCACGCCTTTTTATTTTTTATTTTTTTATTTTTTTCTTTTCTCACCGTGACTTTTTCTCAGACTCATCCTTTCTTTTTATCCCTCAACCACCACAAAAGATCGTTATCGCGAATGCTACATTAAGTATTAAATTTGATAAGTGTCAGTGTGATTCAGTGATGGTGAGAGAAACTCTATTTTTTTACTCGTTCCAGTGTCACTTTTTGACAGCGTAATGGATGTACGTGAGTGACAGTGGATTATTTGGAGACGGCGAAAAGAGAAATTGGATTTTTTTTATTTACGGGAGAAACGAGAAGGTAAAAAAATACCATTGAAAATATGAGAGGAGGGGGAGAGTAACAAATGTACTCCAATTTGGGGAAATGAAAGGAAAAAAAAAAGTTGTCGGTTGTCCACTGCAAGTGTTTGACAAATGAACCGCATGGATTTGATTAATTAAGTCCGATTGAATTGCATCCGGAAAATCTTCTGGAATTGGTAAATTCGCGATGAGACGGGTTATCACTGAGTGATTGAATATTTTCTGCATTTTTACAATTGTCGATAAGCCAAACAAAAACATTGGGCCTCTGGCGTTTCTCGATTGAATTTCAAACCCGTCGATTTCACTCCATACCAACCTCACGTGCAGTGAATACGTCAAATTTTCATAGACTTTTTTTTTGTTTGAAATATTGAAATAATCGCGTAAATGATAATCTCAGGGGACAGGACAAAAAATAATAATTGTCGAATTGATAACTTATCGTTGTCGCGTTTTTGCTTATCGTCGTCATTCCCAGCAGGGAATGTTATCAATTAAATCGATAATCAAATATATCTAATCAATATTTTTATTGTTCATTGCAATATTCAGTCTCTCAATCTTTCGATTCACTGGATATTTATCTGAAGAATCGATTATTTCCACGCGGAGAAATTATCAATTGTGAATTATTATTCTCCAAGGATTATTTATTATTTCCAGTTGATCTCTAATCATCGGACATCCGATCTAAAAACCTCCCCCACTCTTCACCAACCAAATTAGCCCTTTGATGCTCTTATTTCCTCACTTATTCCTCAACAACAGAATTTTCCATCATAATTACGGAAAATATTTTTAAATATTTTCGCCCGACTGATATTTCATGCGAATAAAATTCGCAGAATGAAAAAAAAATCAGGAGAACTGGCCAAGTGTCTCGCAAATAGTTTAATTAATCAATAAATTAAGAGAACCAGGGGGTAGGAATTAAATACGATGTACCAATGCGTCAGATGGAAAATAAAAAATAAATAGACCAATAATTCTCAGGTACATTCCACATGTCCTCATGTGTATTCCACATGGACGCACATTTGTGGTCATTTTATAATGCGCCACCTGTAATTGTGCGGGCGATGAATTTGCATCGGAAATTGACTCGAATCCCGGGCCCATACCTCCAGGGGGTATTGAGGGTAGTTTGAAAGTGAACAATTCAAATCGATGATTCCCGCTGCGGTAGAGAGCCAATACGTATATTGAACCTTCAGTCCACCGCCACTCAATTTCAATTGAACTGAATCGGGATAATTGAACATTTTTTTCCTTCTGAAATAAAAAAAAAAGAAAGCAATACCACAGATATTTTCCACTATCTATCTACCTCTTTCGACCCTGTTATCTTCCAGTTCACTTTTTTTTTTTTTCAGTTTTCATCCTCTGCGTTGTCCTCTTTTTTTTCTCCGATATATTCTGCTGAGGGATATATTTCTGTGTTTATTCCATGTCAATGGAGCAATATACAGGGGCAAATAGGGAAAATAGATTGATGCAGTCGACTGAAATCAAATGCCAGGGAAATTGTGGCGAAATTGTCGCATTGCTGCGTCCACTAGGACTAGGACTGCGATGATTGAAAAATTCAGTTAATGCTGCATTGAGTCGTTCTGATTAGTCTGTGTTACATGCAGATTCGGTGAAGATAACGTAATCCTGGAGATTTAGATAAATGTCAATGAATAATAGTTACCGAATTGATTAAACGATTGATTAAACACGTCTAGCTCAGATTGACGATTGAAGATCCTCAACTCAGTTATTTGGTAATTATTAATCAATATTTAGTTGTTATAATTTAAACTTCTTAGTGCATCTTTGACATTATTTTTTCATTTCTGAGACTTCATATGCAGATGCGTGGGCTGCGACATTGAAATGTATATTTACGCCGCAATCTTTTTCCATCGTAAGAATTAATCACTCCTGATAACTGTGGTTTCCGATTACACGTTGTATCGATTGCGGAATGATATCTCGAATTGGTATCCTTTCTGTTCAATATTGATGATGAGTTTGCTCTTAGTAGCTTCAGAGAGATAAACGAGGTTGGTACGATGTCAATAAGATTGACTTCTGTGGGAAGTGTACATAGGGTATGTGGTTTTATCAAAGAAGCCTCAGGGGGTACAAAGCATTTCATTACTATGGGAACCAGTGCAACTATATCCTTGGAAATTTTATTTAAAGATTTTTTTCCGGAACATTCTGGAGTTATACTTTGAAGATTTGAAGATTTGAATTGGAAAATTATTAAATTGTGATTTTTGGTGAGAAGTTTATCAGCCTGTCAATGAATATTGACACTGGATTACGTAGTGCGTAGCTTTGACTGAATTTCTTTTGCGAACAATTTTTGATGATGTAGGCTATAAGATTTATTCTTCATATAGGTGCGGTAAAATATAATACGCCCGATATCGAGCCTTTCCAACTTTGTTCCGACGAGATAAGCCTTCCCCATATTTTTATCACTTCAATAAAAAATTATATCCCCAATTCAATTCGCCGCGAAAATGCAAAACATAATAATCTTTTATCGAAACGTTCTTACAAATTTCGCGGTCAATCATCTGATATTTTTTTCCGCGAAAGAGGACAAAGATTGACACATGGCGATGGGAAAATACAAGTCGAAGTGTTCTTTATTTTTAATCCCATACTCCAATAGTGGGCGCGTGCGAAAAAACGGATCTTTACGCACTTGTACCGCAATATGTGACAAATATGCGAAACCGTCCTTCACGAGTTACATTTATTACCAAACTAGATAGTGTGTTCCATCAGATTTTATGATCCAACCAGCAAGGATATAAACAAAATATCACAGCAGTAACTGCCCTCCTTCACATGCTGTTTTAATTAGCTTCATCTCTATCGCACACAATACTCACACATTCTCGACATATCGCACTAGTTCCTCGTTTAGTTGTTCTCCTTCCCATTCTCCCCCTGTCACATGAATATCTTCACATCTCAATTTCAACTGTCACGTTTATTCTCTATAACTAAATAACTCAGAGCTCCCTCTGAGAAAATGGTGATATCCCGGGGAATTCAGGACTTATTCATCCGCGTCGTATATTCTGGTAAAATGACAAAACGATCGATTTTCGGATAAATAAAGTACAATGATAGAAGAATATAACAGAAAATAAAGAAGAAAATGTTTAACAGTATTTATTCGATTGAAATACTGCACGTTAATGAATCGAAACCGAGCGCAAAGCCATTACGAATGGCGTAGGTGTTGACATCATTAGCTCCGAAATAAAGTGAATGATTTAGATGAAGGAAATGCATCTTTATGTCGCTGTACCTTTCCCTTCGCAAATACACACAATAGATGTGAATACGGATGTGAATTAATAAAAGATCTACAAAGAATTATTGCATTGGTAAACGAAAAACGATCATGATTGATATCGTCATTATTTTCAAGTGAAAGTTGGTACATACTGAGCAAGCGAAACGCAAGTGAGTATTGAGGTTATTACGAATATAAAGCATTCCTCCTGAAATGACAGTGTGCAAGACCAAAGAAAGTAGAAAGATTTCGAGAGGATGGATATAAGATTGTGCTGTTATAATAAATTTAAAAAATAGGAATAACAAAGCTTTAAATGTAGAGATACTCCGAAAAAATCGGAGCGGTGGACCTGTTCTAGACATTTATTCACTGAAAATTGGTGTAATATTGGCGAGTCGGTTTGGACCATGAGAGATTGGTCAGACTGGCGCCAAAGGTGCTTTCGTGATTGCTGTCGAGAGAGACCAAATTAACGCACTCCTGTTTACCTTCTTCGTTATGACCTTCACTCTAATAACACGGGTTACAGTATGTGTCACGTATCGATTCTCCTGCCCTCGAGTATTTCAGTGGTTTTAAGAACGTGGTGCAGCTGAATTTTCATTTTTAGATCACTGACGTATCGACTTAATCACACAAGAAAGGATCTATCGATCTTGCTCGGTCGGTGTGTCAAATAATATTAATGATAATTCAATATTCTCGCTTTTCCCCCAAAACAATTATTTCCCCTTGTGCAGTTTTAGACTAGAAAAAAATGAATTTCTCGTCTGAAAATCGCAAAGATTTTGTTTTTCAATTCAAACATTCACTTCTTTCATGATTAAAAAAAAATCACGTACGTCCTGTCAAAAAAGTCGTATAATTTTTTTTTCATTTTTTATCGAATTTTGCAGAAAAAAATTCGACGTTCTTTTTTGAATATTTTTTTAGGATTTTTTTGCAGAACGAGCGCAAAATCCGGTATGGCGTACTGATGCGTACGCAGTAGTTGTTGCACATAAAAACATGAATGGATTTTATGGTCCAAATAATTTTCTGATTCAATTACATCCCTTTTTTTTATGATTTTGAGAGGAATTCAAGTCTTTTATGTTCTGCATTCTTCTTTAAAATTATTACTGAAGACTGCTGTAAATCCGTGATCATGAAAATACATTGCGCGCACTCTCTTCTTACACCGGATGTATGTTTTCCTGCGTTTAAAGCCTCTGGGATGAAAATAAACTACTCCTGTAATTTACTCAGTGGAATTTTGCTTCGGGAAGTTCATTAAAAAATGTTTTTAGGATTTTCCAGGCTCTCGAGTGAGAGCACAATTTACTCCCTCCATTACTCGCGTTTAAATCCTTCATTCACAATCGCTGAAGAGCCTTTAGCGTCAAACAAAGTAAGAGAATTATTGTTTTTCTTGTGTAGAGCAAACATTTTCAATATTTCCTCCTACGAAAGTTGAGATGAATGCACCATTTCATAACAGATTCATAGAAAATTTTTCGTTTAATACAATGCGAGCAAATAAATTATAACGTTTGTTCTTAATGGTTATTAGTTGACAATTAAAATTGCACGAACCAGTTGCTGCAATTACGAGGGCTTCACTTAACTTCAAACACCAGATTGTTTCGATCGTTTCGATGTTGTTTTTATAATGAAGTGTACTCTTGGTAAATGAATTCTCTATTGCGGAAAATAATTAGCACCAGGAGTAAATTAATTTTCTTTCTGCAACCACGGTTTTTCTTATTTTTTGCAAATAAATCAGTCGTAGCTGAAATGTTATCTACGTGTACAGGTCTGAGTTAAGGTCAATGAACCCATTCATAACGACAGGTAAAAGGTAAACCGAGTTTACTCAGCGTTCCTACGGGTCATTAAAGATTGAAATGAAGATTTGTGTACATTCCACCTCTCGTATTTTTTTTTTTATTCCACCGACTCGCGTACTCTGAAGTTTTCTCGGCTGATTGAATTTTGTGGGTTCTAAACCTTTTTCCTCTAGTTGAACAATTATTTATTTTCGACATTCGTCATGTCAACGCCAATCAGCGGTTTGTTTTTTTATTAAATCCAATTTCAACCACCAGATAAGAACTATACGATATGAATCTGCTGTGGAATTGCCGAGTGCAGTGAAACTTTTACGGTTGAATAGATTTTCAATAAAAAATGTCTTCTGTAGTTTTATGAACGCTTCAATATTTCATGGGATACAAAAGCCGACTGCTCATATATTTCAATATTCTTCTGATGAAATATTAGAATAGTTGATCATATTTTCATTAATATTTGAGGTTCAATTCGACATATTGCAAAGAGAAAAAACAGAGAAGAGTTGAAATAAATTTTTTTCATGAGCATTCGCAGGAAAATAAATGACTCTTGTGATAACTTTTTTTTTAACATTCTTCGCTACCTGTCGCCACCAGATTTCTGCCAATAATAACAATATTAAATCATCCTTTTTCTCTCACAAGTACAGAGTACAGAGTCGAGTACAACGTTTGCATCTCTCCACGTATCTTTCTGCAGTTATACTGCACAAATGTTTACGCAGGCTAATATAATAGGAGTGATGATGTCAGAATTGGTCGGCTTAACCAGCCTCACCTCAATCTTTCAGATTTATCCGGATTCGAAGTAGAGCGACTGGAACTGGTTGGAGGGTGAAACGAGAGGTAAAGATTTTCGGAGTTAAAATGAAGAATAAATCACGGATGAAAGATCGACAATGCCTCCACCATCCTCTCATCGTTAATTCACCAAAATCCAACTCGCTGAACACGATAATCCCTGATCGTACCCAATTACGATAGTTTTGGGGAAATGCGAAAATTTCGCAAACCGGAAGCCCAATGGTATGGGATAGTTCACACCAAGAGTTAGTGAGGATTCTGGGGGAAGGAGGGACTCTGAAGTTTGCTGGTGTTTTAGGATTTCCCAGGGAATTTCTCTGCACGTCAGGTACTCTATTTCGGCGTGGTAAATATCTCCATGTTTGTTTGAGGTCACTGCGGAAATTGGTGGAATAACTTGAACGATTTGCCTGGAGTCGTCCATATGGTTCTCATTTTGGGAAACTACCTCCACGGAATTTCGACAGCTCTAATTATACATCGCTATTTATCAACAATTTCCTATTGGAAATATTCAGCTCAATTACGATTCATTTATGCGTAATAGTGAAGAGTCTCTCTTTGAGGTTTTTATCTACCTCAATATGGCGAGTTAATTGGCTAGTTCTTCTCATCGCATTTATCAGAATTCTATCGTCACGTGTTGTCAATATTTACCCGAGTGCTCTATGAGATTCTAGACGTTCATCTAATTTTTTAATTCACCTCTGTTTTATGTATGTGGGAGCAAACTACCTGAGAGATAACGGATTTAGCCTGAGAAAATCCATGTTATTTTTATCTGGAGTTGGGCCTCAAGACTCGGTCTTGTTTTCTCATGGTTTGTCGTACCTGTCGATTTGTGGAACTGGAAATGTCAATAACGCTCAAGAGTTCAATGGCAGCCTTCTATAATTGGCTTTGATCAAGCATGGACATTTTTCAATTTAATTTGAATAATTATGTAATTCTATACAACATTATCAACCCTGGCAAGCTGGAAAATTTTTATTAAGATTTTTTTTTACAAGCAATTGAAAACTGCGAAAAAATGTTATTCCATATTTTTTTTTTTCAATTGTTAATATAAAATAAATTGAATATATAAACTTCAGGAATAAAGACACATGCATTCCTCCAGGGGGAGGGGCGAAGAAAATTCAGTGAAAATTCATAATTATATATATTCCAGTTTTATAATTAAAATTTGTTTTCACTGGAATTCATTGAATTTTTATAAAATAATTATGCAATCCCCTACAGTGTTGTTTGAAAAGGTGAAGGGATTGAATTGTTATTAGCATTAATAATTTTGTATTGTATGAAGTTATATTCATTGGACTTTCACTTTGAATATGGGAATGTACGGGGATGTACGTGTACAGCAAAAAGTTGTACCGAACGGAATTATGGTTTTGCTCAAGGCATTCAGTTCAAAGTTTTCACAAATTTTCACGAGAGGCAAGTTAAATTAACCATCATTTCCATTGGATACTATTTATTATTCTGTACCAACGAGAAGAATAAAAAGATACAATTACTCGGTGAATAAAAGGTTGGACGAGATTAAATTAATTCCTCGGTCATGAGTCTGTCATTTTTTTAAAAACTTTATAAATTATTTAAATTATTCAAACATACCGCATAGTTCCACCACTGACTCTCATTTCTTTGAAAACTCATAACAATTCGTTTTGTTTTTTGCAGTCTTCCATTTTATTTTCAATTTTTTAATTAAGATTAATTTAATTAATCACTTACTTTCGGTTTGTTTTATTTTATTTCCACTGATTGGTGTAATGGAAAAAAGTGTTTTCAAGTAATTGAGCGATTTCCATTAAAAGTCAATTTACGAAATGAATTTTCGGATATTTTAATCAAATTTGTGCGATTAAGAAGAAAATTAAAAGCAAACATGGGCAAACAAAAACTCAATGTCTGAATAATCAGGGCACCAACTGAATAAGCTGTTATGATTTTTTCAACGAATTCCCGAAACATTATCGATTATGTAATCCCTTGGGAGATGGCGGAGGCTAAGATAATATGAGGAAAGTTATGAAAACAATCCGATGACACCTGAATGAATCACGATGGAGAATCATACGCGACCTTATCCTCACCTTTCCGTTTTATATCCAATCGTGAGTCTCTCGTATCTTACGTAGGCGGTGAAAAATACGTGCCAACTAAAAATAGAATATTTGGCCTGTGATGTGATTTCAGATATGCGAACTTGGTGCTCGTTTTTGCGTATGCACTGAATTATTTCAGTTGCCAAAAAAATAAAATGTGATTATTTTTGCAGTTGGTTCAATTCGATGGAATAAAAAAAAATGGAATCGGAATATTTTTTCCAAATTTTCCAAAAATTTCGGGGTAACTTTTCAGAAATTTTTTTTATTAAACAAAAAAACGGAAAATCAAATTATTTTATTTTTGGGAAAGAGTTTGAAATTTTTTTTTTATAATGGCGTATTTTTTGAGAATATTGAAAAATCAAAAAAGGAAGAAAACAACAGTATAATTGGAAGAAAAATTATATTCGTAAAAATTTCTGCAAAATTATTAAAAATATTTTCCGAAACAAATTATGAATTATTTCAGTTGCCAAAAAAATAAAATGTGATTATTTTTGCAGTTGGTTCGATTCGACGGAATCGACTGAATCGACTGAATCGTTTGGGCATTTGTTTAAAAAAAAATGGAATTTCAACAAGCTAATTTTCATAAAATAAATGAGAATTTTTATTTCAAAGCTTGTGGATGAATATTAAAATTTTTTGTTAATAATTATTGCCTTCATCTTTCAAAAAATTCACGCAATGTATTTTTCTGATAAAATATATTTCCGGGTATTTAATTACTTTTAGAAGAAATTAGAACAGGAATTGACGATTCTTTTTTATTTTTTTAACAGAATAGTGAATATTGAATTTTCAACGTTCATTAAAAAATTTTTAACAGTACGAGTATTTATTGAGATGAATTGCTAAAAATTCCGGGTTTTTTCCCTCGAAATTACCGGCAATTTTCCAACAGTAGGAAGAAGTAATCCAATTCCATTTAATTTTTGGGAGGAAATTGACTGCAATCTTGCAGTGTACACAAAATTACAGGTCCCTCGGTCTAGCTGTTACGATGTCATAAAGAGCTTTTCGAATTTAGATCCTGCCATTATTCTCTTCTCTGGAAAAGTACGGGAATTTCTGAAGTAATAAACCGATTCGGTCCATTGAAAATCCGAGACTTATGTCACAATAACAGCATACCAAATTTGGAGGTCCTAGCTTCGGATATTCTCGCTGTTAGCGTGTTTACAGCTCGTGTATCGTGGAAAGGCTCTCCACCGACAATAACTCAGGCACAAATTACGCAAAATTTATCGACTTTGCTATAAACTATATACTTCAATGTGATAGAGACATGTACTCAATGCTAGCAGGCAGAGAATAAATTTTACAATTCAACCGAATTTTGAAGCTCTCTCTCAAATGAAAATTAAAATCTACAATTCTTTTAACAATTTAAATATATAATTTATAATCCAAATGAATAAATCTTACTTCTCATGATTTATCGAAAATACGAGTACCTCGAGTGGAATGTGAAATTACAGAATATATTTTTAAAATGGAAAAGACATTTTTTTTTTGTTGATTAATCAATGATTTTGTTGTTGCATGTGAATACATTCTTAATTTCTTTATTTTTCAGGGAAAAATGATGATGTTAGGTTGGAGTAATTAAATAACAATTGTCATCGAGTCAGTGAGGAGAAGTGGAAAATACTGTTAAGGTGGGAGGAAAGTGTTTAAAATCTTCAGAACTGTCTATATTACACACATTTGGTGAAAAAAGGCGGTTAAAGTTCGATAGTGTTAACTTGGTTGTGTGCGCTCGACAGTCTGGGTCGTTCGCAGTCTTAATTGCACCATCAGCTGGTGTAATAATGGAAGTTTGTTAAGTGAAGCACCAAGCGGTGCTTTCATCCCCGCGAACTGTGTTCCGGTCATTTTGTGATATAATGTGACCGGTAACAATTGCTCTCACGTGGAGATATACGAAATAGTAACAACCAAAGTGTCTCGCAAGTTTTCTCGTTGTTCGGTTTTATTTTTGTGCAAGTTATTTATTTATTTATTTATTATTTTGAGAATATTTCGACCATGAAGACTCTCGCGATTGTCGTCATCTGTTGTGCTATTGGTGAGTTTATGATTTATTTTTATTTTTCGTTATGATTTTATTAACGTGGGTAAAAAAAATGGAGTCGGAATATTTTTTCCGAATTTTCATAAAATTTCGGGGTAATTTCTCAGAAATTTTTTTTATTAAAGAAAAAAATGGAAAGCGAAATTATTTTATTTTTGGGAAAGAGTTTGGAAAATTTTTTTTATCATGATGGCGTATTTTTTGAGAATATTGAAAAATCAAAAAAGGAAGAAAACAACCGTATAGTGAAAATAAAAAATTATAATCGTAAAAATTGCTGGAAAATTATAAAAAACATTTTCCGGAACAAATTGTTGAAAAATTCTTCAAAACATTTTCCAAAAATACAATTACTTTGTCTCCCGATTTTTTTTTTCTTTCAAAAAATCTGAAAAGTTTTCCTGAAATTTTTTGAAAATTTGAAAAAAATATTCCAATCACAATTTTTTTCCCCGGGAATCATTTTATCAAAATCTCATTCGTGGAAATTCACTTTTTTGATTTTTCAAGTCCAACAAAATCATATAAAAATTAATAACAATTAATCTAGAAGTAGTAAATGAGCATTGCGAATAAATAAAATTCAATTAGATGATTTTCGATGGATAATCCCTGCCCCAGACTTGCAATTTTTTTTTCATCCCCGGGAAATTAATGACTTCGATGATATCAGGATGGAAACGTGACAGTAATTTTCAATGAAAATTGAAAATGAGAATGCGATTATCTGAAACCTCAATAACCTGGTGTTTAATCTGTTTATCCCACAATGATATCATAAATGATCATTTAATATTGAACTGTCATCGATACGTCACCCGCCCATACTGCCACTGACGGCACATTTTTTTTTATTTTCGAATTACTTCGATTATTGATATCTCCACCGGCATTTTGTATACACTATCGAAATAAATTCATCCAATTCTGACAGATCAGCAATTTTTTTCGCAGTCAATTCCGGTGCTGTGGGTAAAATAAATCCGTCCCACTGCTACCGAATAATTTATTTTTCTTTCGCAACGTTGAACAAAAATATCACGAAAAATCCGTAAAAAAAAATGTGCAAACGAAATTCAAAGGAGAAATTCAAGTCCACATACAAATGTGAACGTGCAATGTGAGAGGTTATTACGGGATGAATTTTAATTACCAATAAATTATTCAAGATCAATTTAAATTCTAAGAGATGATTTGCAGATCCAAAGAATAGGACACATTAAATCAATTGAGGACAGCCCATCCAATATCCCCAATAACTGAAATTGGAATATTTCTTACTGCTGGGTGCAGTCAGGCATGACTGGAATTTCTGGGTGAGACGCTTCAAAGATAATTAGCTCTTACACTGTCATACACATGAGTGAATACACATGTCGACCAGCAAATGCTTGCCATTAGTTTCTACAAGAATTCATTGCGGTTGGGGGAAATCAGACAAGGGTGAAAAAAAAACCGTAGGGAGTGAGGAGAAAAAAAAATATTGCAGACGTAAATAAAAGAAAATGGATCTAGATAGGTGCCCCCAGGTGGACCACGAATAGCTAGCTGAGAAGCTGGTACAGGGGTTTACTCGAAAATCGCGTTAACTGTGGTTTCTGTTCCGGTTGCCATCCCTCGGTTCTTGTTGGGTTATCGAGGATCGACTTTTCTTGCCTTTTTTTTTTCTACTCTTTTTCTGTGCTTCTCGCTTTTTTTTTTTCCCTCTCGTCTTTTTTTTATTCGCTGTGCCAGCTCTAACCACTCACACCTAGTCCCTGCACTCTTCAGGTTGAGGCAAAGTCCGTCCGACTCGGATTTCACTTGGCTTCGCACAAACTTTTCGCGTTACCCAAGATATACAGCGCATTATGCAGCAGAGATGACAAAAGAATGTGCACAATGGTTTTATGTATATGAGAGTCGAAGGTAAAAAATATACACGGGAAATATGAATGTTGGAATAACACGCGGAACTATTCTTCAGTCGATAAATAATGGCCATTTTTTTTTGTCAGTGCTGGGAGTTTTTTGTATGGAAAGCTCGTTAATATGGGGAAAATCTTTGGGTTGATGCATGCCTCTGGTTGCAATAGTATTGTACTTGGTCGTTGGATTATTCATCGGTGAGGAAATATTTTTCTTCATTTCCTTTTTTCATTTTCACTGGACTTGCAATTTTTATTGTTACCAGTATGGATGCGCTTTCTAATTTCCACTCTAAAAAAAAAATTACCACAGGTATTTTGTAATTCAACGATTCCATTATCGTCGTCTTAAGGTAATAGGTAATAATCTCGCATAATGCGAATTCTCAACATTTTTATGATTGTCGTAAAAATTATTTCGCGTGACATAAACCTACATACCTATTTCAACTTGGCGGTTTAACGATTTGATAAGAACAGATTGACTCACCAATATTATTAACCTGTTATCCGAGAGTGATCATTGTTATTGTATAGAGGGGCTGGCTGATTGAATGAATTGAAAAAAAAAGAAAAATTGTTTCCACAATTAATAATTCTAAAATTAGAAACGACGGTCTACCCCCCTTTTTTTTTCCTTGTAATTCCTCGTCATTTCTCGTTATCAGTAATGACCTTAACATTTTAATCGGATTGAATTCAGTATAAATAAAATAATGGGATCGCCTTATCCCACGCTCTACGCTCACCTAATTCCAATAGAATTTTTATGATTCAATAAAATTTCTGATTCATCAATTCATGAATGGATTTCTCAAACGCAGGGAAGAATGCGCGTCTAAGCTCAAGGAACTTGGATCAGATTATCAGAATTTTTTTCCCTCGAGTGAAGTATTTATATGTGCTCCATAAATGCCTCACGTGCCGTTGAAAACTCGAGGAGCTCAGCCCGAGGTCTTGATAAATTGAAATTGTTAACTGGGGAATTTTTGTAATATTTACTGTCCATTATGATATTTTTTTTGGTATTTTTTCGGGTTTCGTGGGCGTGGGATGGGGGAAAATGTACGGAGCGATACAAAACCGCATACCAGTGTACATAGAACGTTCAATGGCATCCGTCGCCAAATAAAATATCGACGATGTGTGCTACTGGTGTAGTTCAGTAACAGTGATACTTGCACACATGTAAACATTTATTCCAAGTACGGAATGCGGCCGATCTCGATGTCGATCGATCGTGGAATTCTTACACTCCCTCTGACCTCTCTTCCAATGACGTACTCACATTTGCAATATACTCCTCTTCAGCTTCTCTCACATTGACTTCATATACTCTATTTTAACTCATCCTTATTGTCGATGACTCGCCCCTAATCGAAATTGTTATCGTCCCAATGCCAATTGACACGCTCTCATTGATGCTCGCGCTCTGAAAAAAATCGAGCGCATGGAAAAAATATTAAATATTACAATGGCATGTTTTTAGTTTGATGGAGTCATTTCTTATTCGCGGGTAAAAAAATTGGAATCGGATTTTTTTTTATACATTTGTTTAAAAATTTTGGAAAAGTTTTCAGAAAGTTTTTTTATGAAAGAAAAAAATCGGGAAATAAAACAATTTTATTTTGGGGAAGGTTTTGAACATTTTTTTTTTATTTGAATGGGAACATTTTTTTTATTATTGAGATGGCGAATTTTTTGAGAATTTTGAAAAATTTAAAAAGTCAAAAAACCACGGTATAATTCAAAAAAAAATTATACTCGCGAAAATTTCTAGAAATTTATAGAAAATTATAGAAAATTTTCCTAAACAACTTTTTGAAAAATTTTTCAATCATTCCCCGATTTTTTTTGTTTAAAAAAAAATTTCGGAAAATTTTTCAGAAATTTTTTGAAAATTTGGAAAAAATATTCCGATTGCATTTTTTTTAAACCCCGGTTATCAAAGCACTTATATTCCTGTATTTACAAAATATTTATTTATTCGCTGTCCTTGTCATGCCTTTTTTCGGAGAAATTTTCGTCCAATAAAATTCGTGAATCTCGCCATTGATCACCTTGAACTCATAATTACCTCATTTGATCTTGTAACTCCGCCGATCATTAACATCGTAAATTGCGTTCCAGAACACGTACTTCACCGTTATTTTTTTCCGTATGCACATAATGCGCTCATTGTATCACGTACGATGAGACCAATTTTTTTTTTCTGGTGTCAAACAATTTGATTGATCAAACGTGAAGTTATTTAAACCAAAGTAAATCCATCGCTGTCGCCAATAATTAATTAATACCATCACCACTGAACCAATGACTAATTAAGTAATTACAATTAAATTCGTTCACGACACTGTAGCTGCTAGGAATATCGAGTAATATTTCAGCAGTGTAATAAAATTTTTCAAGACGAAGTTCTCTTCATGTTCATTCATTATCCCTGAGCATCGGTCTTTCAATTGAATCCTTCCTCGAGATCTCATGAATATTATATTCTTTAAACTTGAGCTTAAGAAGTACAATCGATTCCTATTACAATCGTAATAGCCGAGTTCTCGAGACTCCAATCAAAGCTCGTGTCATTCCTCGTCTTTCGCTCCAGTGACTTGATCTTCTTTTTCAATTCTTTCCCCTCGTTACTACCACTGTTAATTGAATTGAGATTACATGGAGCAGTGGTACGTTCAATTGACGAAAATCTCATTTCAATTGAAGTACCTGAAGGAACTGTCTTTCTACATGATTGGAGAGCGCGGTATCACTTGGAGGATTCTCCTATTTTTATTGCAATTTAAATTCATTCAATCTCGGAGACTTCCAAAGTCCATTGTTCAAATGCAAATTCAATGCATGAGAAATTGTCTTAGGAGCGACACGGTGCCATTATTCTGTAGAGTCAATCGTTTGAAGACATTCTTGATATTCGATTTCTATTGCGATGGAGATTGGCGCATCAAGTGGTGTTCCATCGTCTATCACCTCGCCTTCTAGAATTTCTCAAACTCTCATGGAACATTTCCAGAGTTTGCAAATTTTGGTTGCTGCTAAGTAATACTATTTTATTAAATATTTAATTTATAGAATTATTATCACACAGCAGCAACAGCAACGGGAATATATTTTATTTTGAAGGGACACTGTCGATTTTCTCTGTGAACATGAGTTCCGGGGATTTTTCAGATGAACAAGTTTTTTTATCACTTCTCGGGAACTAGCGTTTAGCGAGGGTGATAAGAGTGATTAGCACGTTTTAAACAACACTTTTTTTTTTCGTGGAGTTAAGGGAAAAAGATTCAGCATGAAGAAAGTCGAATTGGGTACTCGGCGAAACTTGAAGTGCCCATTAAGTTTATCCCGTGGCCATCGCCGAGTTCGGAAATTGATTCTGGATGCATTGGAACATTCTGAAACGGTGATGTTAAACTTTGACTACGAAGTTTTCGAGAATATCGCATTGATGATGAGTGACTAATGGGCTTTACTCCTGTGATACTGCTGGTTTATCACTTTAATGATATTTCAATGGATAAAGTGATTTTCTGACGGAAAAGGATGGATGATAAGGCAATCTCTGAATCAAATTCATTTCCGGGAAGCTCACGTGAAATCGCCTATATGTGTCCTTAAAAAAAAATTTTAATCGGAATATTTTTTTGAATTTTTTTCAAAAAATTTCGGGAAAACTTTTCAAATTTTTTTTTTTAACAAAAAAAAACATCGGGAGTCAAGATATTTTATTTTTGGAAAAGGTTTTGAAAAATTTTTCAAACATTTGAATAGGACTATTTTTTTTATGATTTGGATGGCGTATTTTTGGAGAATATTGGAAAATCAAAAAAGGAAAAAAACAAGAGTATAATTAAAAGAAAAAATTATATTCCCAAAAATTTCTAGGATGATAAAAAAAATTTTCCGAAATGAATTTTTGAAGAACTTTTCAAACATTTCCCAAAAATACAATCATTTTGTTTCCCGATTTTTTTTGTTTCAAAAAAAATCTGAAAAGTTTTCCAGAAATTTTTTGAAAATTTCAAAAAAATATTCCGATTACATTTTTTTTTCAATTCATCAGTCCAACCGCATAAATTCAATAAACAAAACATTTTTAATAAATGCACGCAGCTTGGATTATTGACAATACACATATAATAAATACACATCAATTGATATTTATTCATCAAAGTACCTCTCATCCATTACAATATTTACGTATTTGCATTGCACTTAGTGTCGGAGTCTGCACATGTTTGAACTCACGTCTGAATGACGTACTATAGTGTTAGTGATAGTTAAAAAAATATTCCAAATCCCCTCAAAACGATCTTCAAATTATGCAGTGATGTCGATGGACACGACAATTCTGATATACTATCTAGATTGAAAATTGGAAAACGTCAGAGGCAAACATTCCTCCATTTCCCGTGTGGTTCGATGAATATATGTATCAATCTCCAAGGTAAATGGATATATAGGCTTGAATGAAACCATGTACTGATGGAGACCTTTCGGTGTCGTAAAATCCTGAGGAAGCACTCGGCTTTTCACAGGATTCACTTTTTCAAGCCCTCGAAGAGAATGTTCAATACCTTGAACAATACCCTGTCAAGTAAATTGACTTACTTCACTCTTGGGAATTTCTTGAAATTCCAGAAAGACAGAAACATTCAGTCACAATATTCTTCAGATTGTTCCTCCTTTCAAATATCGATTAAAAGTTTCTGGACATTTCAGTCATCTGAATTTTTCATTGTAACTTCGAACTCCAATTATTATATGACCGAGACCTACTGCGCACTCCGTGCGCCGAATTTAAATTTGGCGCTTCCACTCGACCAATGAGGAATTAGGCTGACGCGTTTCGAGATATTTCGACTCGGGCGAACTTCATTTTTGTGTTTCTACTTTTATAATAAGAATAATAAGGAATACAATTGAATACTCAATGAATTGAAAATTCAAAGGAATTTTCTCTTGAATTTTCAAAATTTCACAATTTTTTTGACCTAAAAATTCAAAATAATAAATAAAAAAAAAATTGGAGGGAAATTAACATTCGAAATTCTGGACTTTCAGTGGCATAATGCCGGAAATTAAAATATATTCACATGAATCTTTCGTAATAATGTTTTAGAGGACGAATTGTTATTTGCGAATTGGAAAACGTTCGTGTATTTTTAGCGGGATATTTCTTCTTGTCTCCCAAATTCATTTTCCGATCTTCATTGACCTATTCTTCGTATTTCCGATGCTCACATGAGATGTAAATTATTCAATGTGTTCAACTCAGCTTGGGGCTTTCCATCAAACGATAATGGCTGAGGCTTCCAATCGAAAACAATTCCTTTCAACCGCCTATTAAATATTCAAACTCACTCGTGATATTTTCCATTGAAAATTTTCCCTCTCTTGTCGATACAGCACTCGACATAGCAACCACATCAGCCATGGTTAAGTCCTTTGACTTATTCCACCGCCTCTCACAACCGCAAATGTGCGTTATTTTAATTCGCCACAAATTTTCTCATTTATATGCACATTTTAAGTAGCAGGGGAAACAAAAGTACAGCCAATTTTTTTTTCCACAATTTATTCGCGAATGGGAAAAAGTTCATTTTATTGCTTTGCAGCAGATTCAACGTACAGTCCGCAGACTGAAATATCATTCATTCACACATTTTATTCACTATTTCTGTCAACTTTTATATTGAGCCTGGACCGAGCTAAATATTCTTCTGTGGAAAAAGCTCCGAACATTTTTTTTCATTTCAAAAAACTATACGAATTTTAATTGCCAAAAAATATCGATAAAAATCGGTAAGGATCACTGTGCGTTATAATTACTCAAGTACCTTGACCATTTTTTTTTCATGATTTCATAAGTTGAAGAAATTCCATGAGAAACAGAAATAATTTCCAGATAAAATATTTCCATAATTTCAATGTCATTTCAATCAGTTAAGTATCACATATATTTTTCAATTAATAAATATATTTCTGTTGGAAATTTCTATGATCTGATTTAACGGTTTTACGTGGATGTTCATAGATTTCTGAACACGTAGCGAGTTTTGATGAAACTCCCCCGGAAAAATTATAAAATCATAATTCATTGATTCTACCCGCTTTAACTATCGATTACTCTATTGAATTTTCCGCATCATAACGTAAACGCAAGTGATGTTTGAAGAGTCTTATGAATTTCATGAGTTACAGAGTATCCTTAAGGTTTTTTTTTTTTCTTAACCGCGTCGGTCTAGTCTTAACATCAAAGTAGTTTTTTCCGTTACTCTAAAAATTCTCACCCCGCGGATTAAAGTTTTCTCGTAGAGCTTCAACCACTGTATCCGCCATGAATCAAAAGATTTGAAGAGTCAAAAGGACTTGGAGCCTGTAAGCAACGAAAAAAACAACTAAAACGTGAAATTGAAAAAAGGGACAAAACATAAAGTCATTGGGAGCTTTTATGCTCTTAATGCAACGTTTCGTTGCACATGGTTGGTTCATCGGGATGAAGAAAGTTGAGAGAAAGAAATGAGAGAAGGAAAAGTAATAGGCGATCCAATCATTTGAGAGCAAAGTGAGAAAACCAATAAGCAGTCGTGCGAACCAAATGGAATAATTGAAGTGAAATCAAATGGAAAGAGAAAATTATATACAGGTGACAAGAAAATTGTGAGAAAACTTTGAGAATTCATCGTGCTCGGTGTCACTCTGGAATTGAATTGCTTTCTTATTTATTCTCATCATGAACCGAAATAAAAATAAATGCAAATATAAAGGTAGCTTCGCTGCATTTTTTTTTTTAGTCTAGTAAAATCGTTCCAGCTAATTTCAATTCAATCCCGAGAGTTGATACTGCGGGTTTTGTTGAATAGTGTTGTTGTAGTGGCTTCCGATTGAATTGAGTGGTGTCATGTGTTGTCATTGTATTATTTTACCTCTCCTTTGCTCGATGGTATGCGTGTGATCTCGTTGATGAAAATGTTGAATGGATTCCCAACGGATTTTCGAGATGATATTCAGTACTGAATTGTGTTAACACTGAAAACCAGGAAAAACACTCAACCGTAGTCCATCGTGTACAGGAAATGTACTTTGGATCAAGTTTCTGGGTTTGATTCGAATCCCTTCAACACTCATGAATAAAAAACTTTGATTTCATTGAATCCCGTACTTTGTCGTCTGTAATTGAAGAAACAGTCTCGTCTTCTAAGGATCACAACTTTTAATAAACGAAATACGCATCGAAAAAAATTATTCTTATTACTTAAACATTCCTGAAGACTTAAAGTTTAATTTTCATAAATAATCGATAATATATAAATAATATGTGAACTATTTACGTTCTGCAGAAATCCCTTCAAATTTTGAAATCATTAATAATGCAATAATGCAATAATGCAATAATGCAATAATGCAATAATGCAATAAATATTTCAATGATTTTTTTCTTATAAAATTGATTTAATTATTGTGATTACCAAAGAAATATTTGAATTGCAGCAATGAGCGAATAAACCTGATCTCATCATATTTTTTCGCGACCTCGATAAATGACCTCATTTTGCCAACTAACAGTATGCTAAATCTCTTCACACTGCGCAGACTTATTGAACGAAGAGAATACGAGGTTTTTATCACTCTCCTTATTTTTTTGTCGTGTTATTAAATGGATCACGATGTTTTCTGTTGTGATTATTCGTACTCTGGCATGTGTCCTTTCTATGTAACCTCAGAGATCATGTTCATCTTCAATTGACCTTGTTACCATTCTCGGTGTTGAAGAAGACAGCTGGAGCATTCGATATTCAATACTAAGTGAATTAAAATTCGATTCAACGGGGAATTAAACCTACAACATTCAGAACAGGCTTGCATCTAGTCACTGAGGTATTGATGTTGGTGTCATCATGTTTGACATCGATTGAACTCACGATTTTTTATCTAGGGCAGTGCTTTTATTTTTAGGTCAATCCATTTATTTTTGGGGAAAAGGTGTTCACGAACGATGAAGATGTTTTTTATTTAATTTTGCAGAAAGTAGACTCGTTTTCATCAAACGGATGTGATGTCACTAGGCATCAGGCTTCCTGACGCTAGAGGAAATAAGGAGGAAATTAAACAGAAGACGGATAAACACCAAGACGTTAAGATTAATGTCATCTACGTGGGAAGTCTTCCACGTCTCTTTGATCATTTTTTTTTTTTTTCATCCATTTTCGTCCAATTCCCTCTATGTCAAGTGTCATGGCACATCCGAATGATTTTCGTGTTGCGTGCGAGTGATCGAATGAGAGAAATCCATTGATGGAAATTCAAGTTGTGGTTCTGGTTTTATGATTAATTTTGTATGGTTGAGGCAAAATTGAAAGTTAAGGCTCGTTGGCTTGCTGAATATATCCTAACGTTTGTGAGGCATTTCATCGTTGAAGTCGAGGTCGCGACTAGCGGTTTTCGTGTTCGACCTGCCCACCAACCGGTTTGCCTGCATTGAAGCCCCCATACTGTACTAACACGCGTGCCAGCATGATACTGACGTCATTTTATGCTCAACTTCAGGTGATTTTGATGAATAATTGAGAATAATTGATGGAGTGTCACGCTCAGAAAAATACTCCAGTAATTACGGAGCTCTTACGGAATCTTCGGGCCATCTCGCTTTTTCGGAAAAACGTACTGGAGGTACCGGGAAATTATCCGGAAAGTTTCGTGAAAATTTCGCATCGCTAGCACAATTTTTATGGGATTAAAAAAAATACGCCACAAGTGTGGAAAAGTTCCGTAACTCTTCGAGTATTTTTATCTACACCAAAGAAAATTCACGATTTAAAATTCCATGCAAAATTCAATTTTTCCGACTTTTTGGAAAATTCCCGGAAAAATTTTTAGAAATTGATTTTTTTTCTGAACGAAAAAAAATGGCCAACAAAAAAAATCAGATTAGTTTAATTTTTTTCGGCAATTTCTTTTGATTTTTTTTTATGAAAAACCGTTGAAAGTTATTGAAAAATTTCCAGAAATTTGACTTTTGAAAAATCCCAAATATTTTTGATTTTCTCATTGGAAAAATTCAGAAAAAAATTCGCCCTAAAATCGAATCACCAACGGATCATTTCGGACTTGAATAAAAAAAAAATGGAATCATGACAAAATCAGCGTGAGGAAAACTAAAGAATGTGCAATCACCTTAATCATCGTTTAACAAGTGCAACGAAACAATAGATTTCCAGCTATGTGAAGTTGGCATCGAAGTTTGAAAAATCTAACTTTTTTTTGTTGGTTTGGATTGTACTCATTGAGTACTTGAATGTACCCTGTGCACTTTTTTATGTATCCTCTTACTTTAGCCCTGAAGCAGGGGGGCAAAATCGTGCAGAATCGGAGTTCAA
>NW_011887762.1:1380870-1408181 GCF_000806365.1 Fopius arisanus | reverse complement strand
ACATTCTTTGATTCGATTTTACATGTTTTGGATAATATGTGCCACTTCGCGTGTCGTCATATTATCCAGGTCAATGAGAAATTACCTAATACTATTTCTTAATTTAATGGTATTTCTGGGGCATAACAAGGACACTACTCAGGTGTGAGTTCTTCGCATCAGCGCTGTAATTTAGAAGTGTTTCTATATAAGCTCGGTAAGCATATGCATTATTGGCAGGTGTCACGGCTTACTGATTGAAGGAGATATCTAGTTGAACGAATAATGAATGTAATAAATTGTTGACAGGGCCGATAGTAGCGGACGGTATAGAATTCTTCTCCGTTACTAGGGTTGGGATCGAAACACGTAACAGTAGGCGGGTGTAAGCTAAGTCAAGGTATTCATCACCTTGTCCTGGTATATCGAACACAATGGGTGAATTATCCACAAGTAATGCTATTGGTTTATAGTGTACATCTATGAGGATTCTATGGCTGTCTGTGTTGGGGATAAAGAAAATAAGTCCAACTTACTTTTCACTCCCGCACACGAATGAGTATGCAAAAACGCCATGTTTTTACCTGAAAATATCGGCAACTGTTCGTAATTTGGTTGATTTCTTCTTCTGCCTTCCAATTTTTATAGGTTTCATTCTAGTTTTCCTCTTGCGTTACCAGTGCTGCGGAAAAACGTTTCGCGGCATTGGATAGGGGGTTAGATCGTCTCATGACTAACTCACCTTCCTCGAACTTCGGGTTTCTTCGGCGGAGATTATAGTAGTGCCCCTGTTTATCAGATGATTCCCGCAACGCGTGGATGAGGGTCTTACGGAGGGTAACCAGCCTCTTCATCTGGGCGACCCATTCTTGGGGTTCGCCGGGGACGATCTCGATATCCCCTTCTAGCTTATGGCGGAGAGCGGCGGCAGGAAGGGGGTTCCGGCCGAAGTTTGCAAACGCTGGAAACGATTGAAGGGTACTATGTTTCGCCGTGGTATACGCAAAGCGGAAGTCGTTTACGTGCCCGTCCCAATTCCGGTGGTCGCTATCCATAAAGGCTCGCAGCATCATTTTCAGAACACGATTGACCCTTTCAACGGAGTTCACCTGCGGATGGTACGGTGGGGTAGTTTCGTGTCCTACGCCCGTACGCGCCGCTAAGGCTTGTATTTCGCGATTTACAAATTCGGTGCCGTCAGCGGTGAATAAAACACGAGGTGTACCCCAGAGAGAAATGATACATTCTCGATTTGTTCCCTAATGGCCTTCCCCGTAGCTCGACGGAGAGGGATGATCTCTACCCACTTCGTGAACAGATCCTGTAACACGAGTACGTAGGAGTAGCCGGTTTTACTCGGAGTGATGGAGCCGACAATGTCAGCTGCCACGGTCGTCCAAGGACCCTGAATAACGCGTCGGACCATGTGGCCTCGCGTCATCGCGTTCTCTACTTTCCACCGCTGACAGGCATCACAGTGGCGGACGAAGAAAACGACGCCGCGATACATATTTGGCCAATAATACGATGCATAGAGGCGACTATAAGTTTTGTTGACCCCCAAGTGGCCTGCTTCAGGGAGGTTGTGACACTCCGGAATCGCTTGTGATCGCGTTCATAGAGGAAGGACCAACTTCCACGCGTCGAGATTTACCATCTCTAGAGTGATAAAGTCGGAGGGTCGATGCGTATTGTAACGTGGTATTTTACCCGTTACTGGTTCTCGACCGTTTCGCGATTCTGAAGACGTCCACCAGACGGGAAGTCATTTTCAATGGCGAGAGTTTTTGAGAAGAAAAAAAAAAATGTTTTGACTGATTTTATTTTGTTTTATTTTGATTTAAAATCACGCGCCACCGCGTTTCAATCCGAGGACATCGCCAAGGATCCTTGGACGCCGAGAGATGTCATCGAACTCCGATTTTCTGATGATAACTGGATTTTCGATGTGGCCGATAATGGAGCCACAATCCAGCTATCAATTGCCACGGAAGTGACGTATCACCAGAGCACGAGGTTCCGCAAATAATGGAAAAATAAGAATAAGTTAATCAGGGGAGTTACTATTCTCTCATGGATAGCAATTAACCCATAAATAATGTGGAAAAAAAAAAATTTAATTAAGGAAAGCGCTGAGAATTTATTTTCAATTATTGTGGACAGTAAATTATAAGTAAAGCATCGCGAATTTAAAAAAGCGCATGCGTTTGATGAATTTTTCTGTCGCGCATGCCCGAATTATTGGGATTAGTGAATGATGACGTTTTTCATCCCCACCAATCATCTAACCCTTATGTTAGCTACCTGTTGCGTATTCACGTGCTGGATAATTTTTACTTCCCGTGTGGTGGAGAAAGTGAGCGGATCTAATTAATAATTCTGAGATCAAAGGACGCTATCGTAATAAATCGGAAATAAGGACGCCATTACAAGTTCATCATTTATCAAGCATTGTGAGAAGTTTGAGGATATTTTGGAAGTTGTGGGTGAGCGTGGTGGCCTAATTATTTTATTGTGATTTATATATTGTTTTTAGTGGGCAGAGATTAAGCTTAATTATTTGGTGTTGCGTACACCCGAGTCCTTTAGGCCTATTAGCTGATTATTCTATTAGTGAATCTCTGACCAGTCTCTTCAGTGAATTTTGACTCTCTCTCTTATTCTGATAATTGTTGTAATTTATTTTGTATAAAATTTGTTAGAAAAATTTCTATGTCTAGTCTTGCGACTTTTGTTCGATAATTTGAGTCGCAAGACTCATTCTTTTCTCGCCATTGAATTTAATTTCGATTTTCATAGTTTCAAGGTCTCGTGACCTACAAATTATTCTGTCTCTGGTTTTGTATTTATTTCATGTAATTTTGTTTGTTCGAAGTCACGTAGACTTATCGATTTTTCGCGTTACTATTTAGAGTCATTGAATAAAGGTGACAATTTCTTATAAAGGATTTCTTATAAAACTTGTGACTTCTTCGACTGCTAACAATTGAGTTTTGTAACTCAGTTGTTTTCCGTTAATTTTCTTTAGTTTTGTTGATAATCACAACTGGAGTCTCGTGACTCAGTTGTTTGATATTTTAATTAATTCTGACTTCTGTGATTATTTAATTATTTATTAATTTATTTATTTTGAAAATTTCTAGACTTCAGAAAAACCTGTATAAATTTAATCAGACGATTTGACTTGAACGATCAATTTAAATGGTCCGAAACGCGTGGTCGATTTAAGGGGATTTTATTTTATATATTTTTTTTTATTAAATATTGTTCTCCCCCACAATTCTTATTTTACTTATTTTTTTTTTTGCTGAAGATCCCAGTTGCATCCCTTTTCAGCTTCCGATTTTCTAAATCTCTACTTGTTCAGCTCCTGGAGCAATGGAGGCTGAGAGCGGAGAAGGATTTCGATACGGCGGTCATTCCGTTAAAAATTGACCTGGCGCCTAACTGATTTTTTCGATTTTTTTTTTTGGTGTTTTGGTGCCAGAGGGCGGGCTAATGGACGGAGGGTTCCGTGAACCTCCAAAAATTACGTCGCAGTATATATCCGTCCGTCAACTATCTTCAATCAGGAAAGAAATCGGGAGCGCGTTTTACGTTTTGGTATTTGCGCGAATACCACTTGTCGGTGGAAACCCTAGCTAATTCGATAGTTTCGCAGTCGGCACCTTCGCCGCCTGGGGGGCGAGATAAGGCGTCGGGCATGTGGTGTAAGGCGCCCTTGCGATGTACGATGTCGAAGTTACATTCTAGGAGACCTAGGGCCCAACGACCAACTCGGCCCGTGGGATTACGCAAATTATATAACCAGCGCAGGCTGCTATGGTCCGTGATTACCGTGAAGGAGTAACCCTCCAGGTAGCATCGGAATTTGACTATCGACCAAATAACCACGAGGCATTCCTGTTCGGTCACTGCATACTTCTTTTTTGCGGAGGTGAGCGCTCTACTTGCATAGGCGATGACGCATTCTTCGCCCTCTATCACTTGGGTTAACACAGCGCCTAGCCCGACAGTACTGGCATCAGTCTGAAGGGAGAAAGGTAGCCCGAAATCGGAACAGGCTAACGTCGGTGACGACGTTAGATGCGTCTTCAACGTATTGAAGGCGAGGTCGTGGACATCCGTCCACTTCCACGACTGATTCTACTCAATCAGTCGAGTCAAGGGTTCCGCGATAGTCGCGAATTGCGGGGTGAACCTGCGGGACCAGGAGACCATCTCGAGGAAGCGCCTTAGCTGTTTCAAATTCCGTGGAGGCGGAAATCCGAGAACAGGGGCGATTTTGTCCGGGTCTAGTTGAACACCGTAGCTATTAACTAAAAGGCCGAAGTATTTCACCTGGGAGCAGCAAAATTCGCTTTTCTCTCTATTAATAGTGAGTCCGGCGGCGTTGATCCTATCTAAGACCCGGCCGAGTAACTCGAGATATTTCTCGAATGTCACGGAGACGATGATGATGTCATCGAGGTATACAAAGACTTGTGGGTACATGTCTCAGCCAATCAACCTATCCAAAAGACGTTGGAAAGTTGCTGGAGCGTTGGTTAGGCCATATGGCATACGGAGGAAGTGGTACGAACCACGGCCAGGGACCACCAAAGCGGTGATTTCCCCGGAATCAGGGTCAAGAGAAATCTGGATATACGCCTGATTTAGGTCGAGCGTAGTTATGTAATGGGCCTAGTGGAGTTCGTCCAGGATACCGGTCATGTTCGGGATCGGATAAGCGTCTTTCTTGGTGACCGCGTTCACCTTACGAAAGTCGATACAAAACCGATATTTGCCATTTGGTTTTTTCACCATGACTATCGGATTACACCACTCGCTTTGCGAGAGAACGATAACGTCGCTATCGAGCATTTCTTTAACCTCCTTCCACATGATTTTCCGCATTGCGGGAGCCTTGTGGTACGGCCGCTGCCGAACAGGAGGATGGCCGTTAACATCTATTCGATGGGACGCAAAAGTGGTAACTCCTAATTTCCCTTCCCGCCTTGGAAGGTTTCTGTCGAGGAACGCACGGACTTGAGATTCCTGCGACTGCCTGATGGTTTGTAGGCCACAACACATAGTGAGTCGTGGAGCTGAATCGACCGGGTGAATCGGAAACGCTCGTCCGGTCTATCCCTATAATGCCAGGCTTGCTCGAAAAAGTCGATCACAATCCTAGCGGTAACCAAGAAATCCATCCCAATGATGAAGTCCTCAGAGAGAGTTGGCATAATAAACGAGGTGAGCGGAGTATCACGGCCGACGAGAACGGCAGTGCAAGCCGCCGAGTGCCGGACAAGTTCGACTTGGCCGCCAGCTGTAATAACCTGCTTCACAGGTACTTCCAGCAGCGGAATGTTTGGCTTTTCGAAAAGGAGAATTCCCGCCATACCAGCGAAAGACTTCGTAGCTCCCGAATCCATGAGAGCTCGTACCCTAAAGCCACGGATAATAGAATGGACGTGGAATGCTCGAGGGATGTTTTCCGAGGCAGCGTGGAGCAAAACGCTGTTCGGAGGCATGGGCTCTGGTGTTAAGCGTGAAGAAGCTCCCGAGGGGTCGGGAGAGAGGGCCACAACCTCCGGTTGCGGAAGAGAAAGACCATCGGCGGTTACCAATCGCGGCACGGGGTGGAGGCGTGCAGCGTCAGGGTGCGAGCCGGCGTAAAGTCAAGCTGACGAGGAGGTACGGAGGCCGGATTCACGTGCCTCGGGCACCGTTTCCCGGATTGATGGTATTGCAGTGTGAGCAATTTTGAGTGGTAACACCCGATAGTCTGCACCGGTAACAGAAAACCCTACGTGGTTCGAGACAGTCACGGCGACGATGTCCTCTGCCATGACAATTCCAACATTCTACCCCACCGGGGAGTGGGCGTGGGGCTGGAGGTGAGGTGGTCTCCAATGGACCACCGGCAGCTCGAGCTGCGGATGGAGCGGAAGTGGGAGGTGGGTTGTCACCTATCCGTCCCGAAAGATGAGGTGTCGGGCTATGAGCCCGCCGGTCGCGAGAGCAAGGTCGCAGCTGCGTGCCGGATTGCCAGGCTAAAGGTCTAGGTGGATTGTGGTTCTGGATCCGGGAAGGTGGAGAAGGGGCGGAGTGCGAAACTGCCTCCACCGCAAGGTATTCTTCGTCGTAATACCCTTGGGAACTCTCCTCTGGGTCCTGTGAGTCTTCGTTAAAAGAGACCATCCTGGCGGATGGAGGTCGCGACGTCGGAAATGGACGTCGAAAAGAGATGCGTCCGTGGGGACGAGTGGATTTATACGCCAAATTCGGGCAAATGGAATGCTCCGATTTTGGAGGTGGGCGGCAATCTGCCGATTTCTCATAAATCTTTTCGAGACGCTTAGCTGCTTTCTCGAGCTTGTTCATGGTCATATTATTCCGGAGACAAACGCCAACTTGAAGGGTTGGAATAAGCTTCCAGTTGGTTTGCACCACTCGGTCCAATTCACTTACGACTAGAATAATACACGTGTAATAACCGCGAATGCAGGCGAAATAATGATTCACGGATTCATCTTCCGCCTGAGTGCGCAGGGCTAATTCTTCACGAATGGCCGTCTGGTAGGCCGGGTCTGTGAACGTACAGCGAAACGTTTCGCGAACCTGTTCTCAAGATCGAAATTCATGGCAGTGGCCACGATACCAGGTCAGAGCTGGCCCGGAGAGGAGGAAAGGGATGCCTCCAATTAGCTTGTCGTCAGAAATTGGCATAAAGGACCTACCTTCCTCAATTATGGACAAGAAAAGCTCCACATCTTCATGGAGAAGACCGGAGAATTTTGCATCCCACTTTTTCATGGATTGCAGTATAGAGGCCGAAGTCAGAGACCTTTTGGCCCTGACCCGGAAACCGGTCTCTTCGTCGGAGAGGTCGAATCCCGGCTCGATGGGTACGGTCCGTCGAGTCCGCAGTTGTTCCCTAGGAAATCGAGGGGAATCACCACTGTCGGGGTGTGACCGACCCTGTGCGCGTGGAATTGGGCCTGGCGGTGAGTGCCTCCCCGCAGTAAAGTCGCGCCCTGCGGCACGATCATCTTGGTACCCCGTGTGGGGAGGAGGTTCTCTAAATTGAGGTCGGCCCTCCGGCCCTTGGAAGAAGGGAGGGTGCCCCTGAATCCGAGGATTCTTGAAAAAAAACCGGTTGGTCAACCCCTGGGAAGCATGGCGGAGGTGGTTGTCTTCCGAAGCCAGCATACCCTGGATATGCTGGATAACGGACCCACCCGGGGACATATGCCCCTTGCTGGAGGTACGGGTCCGCAGGTGCCGGGTCGTCGTTCTGATCCCGGAACGTGGTAAGGTCTTCCGGACCATTACCACGGAAAGAGCCTCAGCTTGACACCGAAGAGATTGAGGCCGCGTCGGAGACGTCGGAAACCGTCCTACTATTGGCGGAGCTGCAGCGTGTAACCTTAACCTTGGGTTTGGTTGCTGCAAAGGTTTTTCTAGTTTTTCGAACATTTGAGGGTTCGAGGTTATCGCCACCTTCCCCTTCCGTTTGGACGGATTGGTGAACCGGGTCGGCACGGCCAGAACGCCCCGCCCCCGAAAAGCCAACCTTCTGGACGGGCCTTGCTCATCATTAAAGCTCATCCTTCAAGATCCGTCTGTTGGAACCCAGCTTTTGCAAGCCAGCCACGTCCTGGTGATTTTCTCAGTATTTAACTGAGTTTACCCGTGCTTCTCAGCCGAGGTTTTTCTGCAAGCCAGCAACGATCTGGAGATTTTCTCAGTATTTAACTGAGTTAACCCGAGCTTCTCAGCCGAGGTTTTTCTGCAAGCCAGCAACGATCTGGAGATTTTCTCAGTATTTAACTGAGTTTACTCCGGGCTTCTCAGCCGAGGTTTTCTGCAAGCCCAGCAACGATCTGGCAAATCTTTGAGCCACACAACGGGTTCAACCCGAGCTATCAGCCGAGGTTTCTACACAAGCCGGCAACGACCTGGTGATTTTCTCAGTATCTGACTGAGTTCAACTCGGGCATCTAGCCCAGGCCATTTCTACCGAGCACCGCAAAACAGCATCCAAATTCAGTGGTCAACCGAGTTTTACTTAAACTCAGGCCCACTGTCACCAGCAACACCTCCAGAGCCACCCTATCAGCTTCACCACCATCTAGGAAGCGTGTTCGGGGATCTTCAGCTCCATCAGTTCTAAAGCATCTAGCACATCTTCGGAGTTCTCCGGAATCCGCTACGTAGAGGAGAGCCACAGAGAGATCACCCACTCATCCCCATACCGCAGTTTTCTTCAACCGTAAGTCAGAACAAACACACCAACAACATATACACTATTCTTACCTACACTTTTCTACCCCTATTCCCCGGTTTTTATCTTGGACTTTCTACTATTCTGTATTTTCAAGTGAAGTGTAATAAACTTTAAATTCTATTTAAAGGGAACTCAAGGCTATCTTTCTTTTTGTGTGCTAATTCCTCACTTAGTTACCATTGTGCAGTTCAGTGCTTAGTCCCACGCAATAGGCCCCCCATATTAAGTGAGATTTATAAGATCTTTCCTCCTGCGGACACTACCTATCGTTGCTAGTTACGGTCAAGTTACCTGAAAGGTTCATCCTTTATCCTATATTTTGACCTACCTGGTGACCCAGTCTCCGCCACACTTTGTCGGTGGAGTATTCGGGCTATCCGGAGACTGCTCATCAAGAGCTGAAGGGTCGGCAGGCGGAGTTTTCTTTCCACCGCCCATCCCTTATGATAGTAAAAAAAAAAGGTAAAAAGTTTATCCAACAAGAAAAAAATATCTGCCTTCTGGTCTTTGATGCGCAAGAACATTCCCAAACGAGGGAAAGAAAGTGGAAAATGCCAACCGAAGTTAGAGAGAATAATTTGACTTTCAAAAACCTGACCAATAGTTCCGAAATCTAAGTCCTAATTAGACGCCACAGTCGTACTCCAATAGCGTAGCGATGATCACTCATCACTACCTCGCAACGTGATCCAATAGAAACAAAAAAGTTCTAAAACGGTAGTGGTGCACTTAATGTGTTTTCAATTCACTCACTTAATGTTCGTAATTCGGCTACACGGGAACTAAACCCATAGTCGGGGCTATCGAACTTAAATTTAACCAAGAGCTGATATTTCAAGATCGTAAACGTAATTAAATACGTAAAACTCACAATGAGTCCCTAAAGGCTTTGCCAACATGACAATGGCCGCAGGACCATCGCCGAAGAGACTGTCACTAACGGTGGACAACCAAAGACTAACTATCAGGAAGCCAGGGGCCTCCTTTGCAGCGTTGCCAACCCATGGAGCTCGATCCATGGTACGGAGAGGGGGAAATTATGGTATTTTGGGGAAATCATGGTATCCACCGATAAAGTAGGTCTCCCAAAAATTCAAATATTTTTATTCTTATACCAGAGACCCTAGAATCACTTATACATGAAACTTTTAAATAACAGCAACACCACCATATACTTTTATTTAGATGGTTGATCTTACACGATCGAATCGTCGAAGACAGCGTACTCACCGCCAGCGTCAAGAAACTTATTTGAACCAGAAAAATGTAATCATTCAGGTGAATAAATAAATAAGTAAACAATAAGTATTGGAAATGAAAATATTTTTATTTCTGATCAATAACATCTCGACCAAGAGCCGAGTCTGCCTCGTTTTTCAATGATTCAAACATTATGTTTACACCAAGTTTGAGTTCATGTAGAATGCCTAACATAGGCTCTGCTGGACTTTTCTCGTACAGATTTGGCCCTCTATTTCTCTTCACTCCACTGCTCCATGAACTTACCCAACGATCTCGCACAAAATTATCATCCACTCTCACTATCAATTTTTCGATACAGTTTAGAATAACAGTCTGTTCTTTCCCCATGTGGATGGATAATGGCAGGAGTGAGTCATCTGAAGCATCTTCCTCATTCTTCTTTCTCATAGCAGCATAATTCCTCTCCAAAAACAGCACATCACTGATGACATTACAGATATTTTCCGGTGCAACATCAGCGAAATGTTTCTCCACTATATCCGTAAAGTCGGGACAGTCCGGCGAAGTACTATTCAAATAGCGTATGTCTTCTGGTGAGAGATTCTCCATGATTACAGATAAAGTGCTCCCTAAAAATTCGCGATTTATATCTCCTGATCCCCTCCACTAATCTAACCAGATTTCGTTTCATCTGACATTTTATTCTCGGAAAGCATTATTGATTTCTAGAAAAACGCTTACATTGGTAACGGTCAAATTTTTTCTGAGAAATTCTTTATACCAACATTCCAATAAATTCTTATCCACGCAACCCTGAATTTCTTCGATCTCCACCATCTCAGCTGATGAGGTGAATGACTTTTGCACTTGTTCCCATGAACGTTTCCATCACTATGTCATGATCCCTGCGAGGTCACAACCAATGTTTATGCGCCGCGTACGTGCTCATCGGTAAACACCCGAAGCATTCGACATTCACTGAGCCTCAGGAAATTTTATTGAAAAATTTAATTGATCCACGTATGTTTTATTACTCACAATTAATTATCTTTTTGAATAAAGTACTTGATGTTCCATTGCAATTATATTGGAAACATTAAGTTAAAAAACCACCAATTAATTTCTATTTGTTCTGCGTCATAAGCGTTCGATGTAAAAACCAAAAAAGATAGATAATTTCAAATTATTACACTTGTTATGTTACCTCGTATCATCTTTTGGAGACTAAGGTGGAAAATTTTAAAAATCACAAAAAAATTTTGTGAAAAAATGGCGCTAAGTCGACGTGAATCTGATCGCCTCCAAGACAGAAACAAGGGACAGTGACAGAATAGTTGAAATCACACATTAGGCGAACTGATTATGATATAATCTTATTTTTTACTTCGCATCCACGAAACGCTGACTACGCCTGTTATGACAAAAAATAGTGGGCGTCATACAGCGAAAAAAAATTTGTGGACCAATATGATTGTTGCAAACCTCATCTTCGCTGGAACAGTTTTTTTCGGCCTAATGACAAAATATACTGTTTCAAACCCCGTCCATAGGAAATTGATTCGGAAAAAAGTCAACTTGGCGCGCCGGGCTGTTCGATAATGAACATACTTCGTAGGAAGTAAATGATTGACAAAGCTAGAGTTCGCACGCTAATTGACAAAACGTCAAAACTATTGAGATTTGATCCAACTTATTATATCAACAATTGGATTCCGTATACCTGACGTGTACTTAACCTAATCACCAATGAACGTCAAATAGCATATCGGTATGAGGAGAGTGGGTACCCATCAGTGTGATGGCGCGTTCATAAGCGACGCAGAGTGGCACACTCACATTCTTAGACAACGGCAAAGAGTGGGGGACGAAGATCATCAGTGAATAGTTTAAAATGAAATGTAGTTCTTATACATGATAAGATGTCCGTAACGACTGAAGTAATTACGTAATTATCAATCGATGCATTCAATCAATAATCCACTTACGAATTTATGACTTGCTAGGGAAATGCTAAAATATACTTATAATTTTTTAAGGCCTAAGTGTCTCCCAACGTTCAAAAAATTCATTAGCTCGTCCAGGATATAACCGATCAAAATCACTCCGTAGCTAAAATCAATTACACTCATTATGATCTTTGATGGACTCTGCATTCACTCAAACTCACCAATTCAGTACCCAAGGCTACCTTCAAGCACGGAAAATCCGTGTAATACTGATTCACAGTGCACCCGCGTGTAAGACGTTGATGACGGAGACCATGACATGTCCTCCAATATTTCCTTACTTGATCAGGCGGACCATCATGACTTTTTAACCACACTGCACTTGCGATTCCATCTTCAGCTAGGGGCTGATCGACACCAATGTTGCGAGGGATTGCTGCATGTCTTAATAATCCTTTTTTTTCCAGTTTTCTTTTCAAATAATCCCAGTGTTCATATAAAATTCCTTCGGGTGGAATCCTTGCTCCATTTACATTGGCATACTGCCTGTAGTATACCCGGGGACTTTCTCCAACGAATACTTCGCTGACATGTCTCGCCCACTCTACGAATTGACCAGGGGTTATGCGAAATGTTGGTAAGCACGTGAGCCCTTCCTCCCGATATACTCTATCGAACTGATGGTCTTTTTCTTTCCGCAGGATTATACGGCTCAATAAGTTTCTTGAAACTTTATCAAGGGTTCCATTTTGCTCGTAGGCTTTGATGACCGTTTTAAAATCAGAGTCATCCAACAAATGTTGAAAAAGAAGCTAGAATGATAAAAAACAATCGAGCTATTATTTCTTGGAAAGCAATAATAAATTTAATTGCATGAGATATTTGTTCAATTAGCTTGCATGTCGTCTGATGACTGGCCGAGCAAAATATTCCTCTGCAGCCTTGAAAATCAAATTTTTAGTTTTCACTATCGAAGTTTTCAATTTCGTCGCGATAGAATATTGGTGAAAGAAGAAATGAGAAAGAAGAAGCAAGAAACGAAAGTTAGTAAGGCTTACACAGAAATATGCGGTAGACCCCGATTTTCGACAGGAGAATATAAAGATTTGAATAGAAAAAAAAAACAACGGCAAAAAGTATGTTAGTCTAATGTTTTTGTTAAAAGAAAAATGGACACCGCGAATTCCTGTTCTTCTTTCGGCGAGCAATATAACTTACCATCGTTACATTTACTGTAAAAAATGGAAAAAAAATGAAACAAAATTGGAGAATGTGCAAGAGTACAAAATAAATAGACTAGAGTGACATTCCCTGAGTATAACACAAAACTAGTGCATGTTAATTTTCTATTACAGCTTTTGGCGTGGATAACACATGAGAAGGGTGATAATGATCTCCATCGATCACGTTTCCCCCATTTTGGGGGATGTGATTTGAGAGGTTATGAGCACGTGAAAAAAAGTTATCGAAAATAATGGATGGGGTCAGACTTTACATGACAATTAATTGACGTCACGCAGTAAATGAGAAATAATAATTAATGAATGCACTTACGGTTTTTCAGTCCTCCCAAAATTTTTCTCGCCAACTGGTTTATCAGTGTACCCACGTGTTTTTCGCACTAGAGATAACCCGGAAATGACCGAGTTCGACCAATTATGGGGGGGGGGGGCAGGAAGAACCAGTGGCTCTTCCAATCAAGAAAATTTACGAAACGCGGCATCGTAAAAATAGCCCTTTCCAGTCCGTAAAAATCACTGAAAAATGAAGAATTTTTACGTTCTGCGAAGTAATTATTCAGACAATTTCTGTTAAATATGACAAGTTCCGGAAAAATTACGAACTATCTTCGTAACTTTGTCTGTCACGCACCTTAAATTTTCACGCGAATTTCGTATTTTTTTTCTTACATTATGATAAAAATTGACCGAAACCGCGTTTCGCTAACGCATTACGTGAGTTGCCACGTAATTTTTCTGGAATATTTCTCTCCGTGTAATAATATATTTGAATATATATCATTTCAGCAAAATGAATATTTCATTTAAATATCTATAGAATTTATATGAAGTAGATATCAATTAACAGTTTTTATAACATTTCAAGACAATTGTGGCAAATTTCATATCTAAAAATAGGCAAAACTTAAAAAAATATATTTTTGATATGTGGGTTGTTTTCCAAGTGCAGTAGCAAATCGCAGGAGGTAATTTTTTTGCACATCAGTGCAATAACCGTATACTTAATGAATGCAAATATTCAATTCATAGTAAATAGTTAGAAAAAATAAAAATGTAGGTTTAAAATTTTTCCGCTCTCCAATGTACATTAAATCAAGGTCTCTCTATCTCAGTAATGCCACCTACGCCTAGCTAGTCATGCACAGTCATCTTCACTGACATTGTTTTCATCGGCTTTTATGAGTTTTTCATGCGTATGAATCGTATACTCAATACAAACATACCCTCTCAATCCACCATGCATTTCATCTCTCTTCAAATGTAAGGCGATCAAGCATGCGGGGAATTAATTTTTTGATCGTTGATCGACTTAATTTTGCGACCAAAGTTTGATCGACGAAACCATTTTCTATTAAAAAAAGGAATTAAATGATATAATTTTTCCCCTGAACCGAAAATGAGAACTACATAGTCCAATTATTTAAAAAACGAAGTGGAAATACAAGCAAGTGTTCGAAGTAAATACCATAAATACATATAAATATATACACTATATCTCACATAATGTTAATCAATTTAAAAATCGACAACTATTGCGAATCTATTCTCTCACTTGTCACGTGAAATGCCGAAAGTTTCCAATGATTACTATATGAATGAATAAACAATTAATAAACAAAAATCATCCACTATTGGTCCGGGATTGGATACCAAGTCTGTAATTTTCTACCTGGGGACAAGTAATTTAATGACTTATCTTTTTATGGAAGAAAAATCGCTCCATTCCTATCCCAGACAACAGAATGATGCATCAACCATGTAAACATTACTTGGCACAGCTGATTTTCAAAATTCTCCTGATGGGGGCCACGAAATACTCCAATATGGTGGAGTTATGGCTAATTATGCATGGATGAGTGAATACCAAAATGTTACGACAAAGATTGAAGTTGAATGACAGCTTCCTAAACGGACATTTATTATTCTTGTCCATGTTAATGGTTCAATTGTATTTTATATGAGATGATTGAAGAGAATTTTGAGTGTATTGTGCCATTTTGAACGTGTAAACATCACTTCAGTGCCTAATTCTTGAAAACACACAGGTGATAGAGCTGTCATTTCAAACAGTTTTTGACCGATTCTACGCAACTGGGCACTTAAAAACAACCTATGAAAAACTTCAAATAAGATCCCATACTTGAAATTTTTCATGCAGTTTCCAGCCTCTTGTCACTCAGATGGTCAGTCAGCGGATGAACAGTAAAATCATCGTTTCTGTAGAAATACTCATATTACGACTGCAAACATTGAAAGTAGAATTTCTAATTCAGTATAATAATTTTAATATAAAGACCTGGCTGGTTGTCAATATCATTACTTTCTGGAAAAAAAATATAATTGTCAAATTTTTCTCTAATGAAAGCGGTTGTCTAGCACTGCAGACAATGGCTGCGCAGTAGATTGAATAAAACTGCCGTACAATACGTGAAAAAGGAGAGAAGGAAGTCTCTGTTGCGTATTTGAAGCATTGAATAGTAGAGTGGAATAGACGGAGAATGGTGCGTCTCTTGTGGTAATTTGAATGAAGAGATGGCGAGACAATACGTTCGACAATTGGGGGACAGAAGAACCTCCACCGTCAGAAGGGGAGAGGTAAAAGCGGGTGAAAACAGCCGCGGAATCAAATTAGGAAAAAGTAAGGGGGTATGGGAGTTTGTAATTATATTTACAAGTGGCATTTCCTGGTGAAACAAAAGGTAATGCCCCAGACCAACGTTATTCGTGGGCTTCTCTTTCAAACCTCAAATTGCCTCTGTACTTTTTTTCCATGAAAGGATGAAGATTAAACATATGAAATGATTTCCATTAATTACTACCTTAAAATTTCATATCTTAAGCTTTTGCATTCATCTTCAATTTGTACTCTATTCATAATCCAAGAAATGATGGATTAAATTCGAATTCAATCGATTAAATGCTCTCGTTCATTATTATGTAGGCCAAGCCCTGGGCCATTAGCAAAACTAGGAACCACAAAATATTGATACTGTTCTCATCAGACTGTTCTTGCTTGTGTTATATGAAAATAACGGAGAGGGGCAGGAGGGTTAACTACCTTTGGTTAACTACCTTCTTTCAGTTTCCTGTTCATGCAAGAAAAAAGTATACGGAAAAAAAAATTAAAATTGTCATTTTCTAATAACAATTATTGTTTTAATAGAGAAAATTAATCACTTTCGACACCCATCCGTGGAATTTTTCAGAAATGAATGACGAACACCCCTCTGAATTCTCGAAATCAAAGACCGAAAATTGTGGTACTCAATGGGTTTTTTTCGGTAAAAAAAATGATGATTTTCGATAGGAAGCACAGAAAAAAAATATGAGAACTTTCGGAACACTTTGGTCTATTTGCATCACACAAGTCAATTGTAATCTACATGAATAATTGAAAATTGATCGATTAAAGATTGGGAAAAATATGAGATGAGAGTGCTCTTAAATTTAATCAAATAATTATTAATCAGTAGACACCGACGGTAGTGGCCGTGCTGTTAGAGTGCTAGACTAGCATGCCAACGAGCCGGGTTCGATCCCGTGCACCGGTGGTCAAAATTTATAGCGCTCTAATCTCACAGTTTCACTGTCCAGCGGTAGTCCTGTCAAAAGGACGACTGTACCAGGGCAGGCTTTTCCCCTCGAATGAGGTTTTTCCCTCCCTTCGGCAAATGCGGTACAGGGGTTTGGGGAGTGGGAAGGGAACAAATCGTAGAGAACCGAAAGGGTATACGAGAGGAAAAAAGTTTTATGTAAAGTAACCAAAAATAATTTTAGAGATATTGAGGAAAAATTCCTTAGAAATCTGTTTTTAGTGGAACTTGTTTGGCTTGATAGCACCTATAAGAAAAATCCAACGGAAAAGATTATTGGACTCGCTAGATAATTATATTGAATTTCTATGCGATTTCTATGAAAATTATTTAAGTTTGTAATTAAATTAATTTAGAAGTTTTCTTTAGTCAAAATATTCAACAGAAAGTATTAGATTTGAAACGAATTGGATTTCTCCTTTCGATTTAATCTATTTCACACAAAAATTCTCCATTTTTTGCCGATATATGAGCTGATGAAGATAACTTATTTTATTTTTTACCATGAAAATTTTGCAAAGAAATTTCGCTCAAATGATTTGCATGAACAAATTCTTTTAAATCAATTTTCCCTATGAATTTATTTATTCTTCTAATATTTACATTGAAACAAATCCCAAATACTGGTCGGCCAAAACTAATGGAATTTTCATAGGAATCCAATAGAATTTCATCAACATAAAATCTCTAATTATTTATTGGATTTTTTCATCTATGATCATTTGAAAATTGTCTTTGCTTGGTCATTATCTGCAGCTAATTATGGTGATTTTTTTCCTTTGAAATCATTCATTTTCGTGGTTAACTGAAAATGGATGAATTTTCAAAGATTTAACAGTGTCATCGATATAATGATAAAAAAAAGAGAGATTACATAATGGAATTCAGATTCCTTGTTTCCGTGATTTTTTAAGGTCAAACATTCTTTAGATTTAAGTAAATAGTCACTTGGTGAGCATTTAATTCCTGAAATGCGGAAAATGCCTAAACATTTTTTTAATACTGCTTAGGAAACGTTCAAACAATATTTTGAAAAATTAGAAATCTTTTCACCAGTGCTTTTTAATTAATTAGCTTGAATGTCAGCCGGAGCAACACCTGACTCGCCCTACCATTATTATCAGTACTAAAGCTATATGCGGTAATCTGAGTGAACTCACGGGTTGAAATCCTTACCTCCTTTCAATTCTATTGCCGTTTTCCATATTGTACACATCATTACATGCTCATTCAATTTTTTTTTAGATTTTTTGACGATACCAGGAACCCGCTACGATTTCTCACATTTTCTCAGCCTTTAAGAGCATAACTCTCGTAAATATTGAACGCGTTGGAAATGTTTTTCTTCAAGATTTCCGTTTTTTTATCACCGTTATTTATATTTCAGTCAAGAACAAAGCTCAGAAAATATTAAAAGACATATCTTTCAAACGCGCATGATAAAATGGAAGGACCGTGAATTCCTATGATGAAAATTTCTTTTTTGGTACCGAAAGTTCACTGAATAAACAAAAATAATCTATTCCAAGTCAGAAAAAGCAGGATTTTTCACTCTTTTAGTCTGAAATATTATGGAACATGATATATAAGAAATATCTAGCCATAATGGTTGAATTGACGATAAAAAAAATGACAATTTAAAAAAAAAAATCTAAATCGATTAATATTTACAGAGCGAGGACCTATTTACAGACGAATTGCGTGACAACCTGATTACCAAATGTAATCGATTGCCCATGATTACCAGACTGATTACCCTGATTCCCATCGTCGAAATCATTACACATGTTACGTCAAGAATGACGTAAACAAGAAATTAAATTTTTCCTGAAAAATATTTTAATTGGAATTTTTCTTCCCCACACAAAAAAAAACCAAAAAAAACGAAACAAAAAAAAGAAAAAAATGAACCAAATGTTCAATTAATAATAATACATCATCTACCCTCTGGATTTAAGGAAGGAGAATAAATGAAATCAACACTGATTTAGAATTTAACTCGACTCCGAAGAGTCTGTATTTTAAAATCAAAATAAAACAAACTTAATTACACAAAAATAAAAGTTACAGATGACGAACTCTGCTAATCCCAAACGGTATATAAACTTCACTTAAATTTTATGCCGCGTTACTATATTAGATTTTGATTAAAAATTGAGTTAGAAATTGTCACTGAAATTTCTTCACTTGAAATCTAAAAATTGATCCAAAACAAGAAATCAATCACGAAAGACTTCAACAAAATAAGTCACGAAAGACTTCCACAAAATAAGTCACGAAAGACTTCAACAAAATAAGTCGCGAACGACTTATATTATTATTAATTATTATAAATATTATATTATTAAAATCTAATCATGCTTATTGGATGATGTCTTTTCTTCCACTTTTTTAAGTACTTCCCAAAATAGAACCTCTGATAATCATATACAGATGCGGTGGCGAGGTGATAATTCGTGCCCCTTGCCTTTTTCTTGAATAAGAACATAGATACCTTCGTGCACAATGTTTTTGTTGCCATTCGTGTTCTTTAAATCGGGTTAAATTCCAGAAACGATGAATTTGGGCCTTTTTTTTCAAGTAAAGCAGTTGATTTACCATCTCATTTCATGGTCACGTAATGTCGTCATCATTGATAGTCGCCAGGGTCTCGCGCCAATATTCTTTATTTACAGTGAAAGGTTCGGGTGTTGGCGGCAAGGGATGCTGGAATCGAGAAGGACGTAGTGTGGAGCAGACTGCGTTATTAAGTTCATTAATCGGTGCATACTCTTTCAACTCAGGACGTGATACTGAGTAGTATTCCTCGGAATGCTCATTAATTGGAATATATTCTTGTGATTCAAGGGTTGGTGTTAGAAAGGTGAAATTCAGGGGAAATCAGAGTCAAGACTGGATAGAGATCTTTCTATATATGGTATTGATTCCCTGGCAAATTCATTTTGACGAGAAGTGAAGGAGGTTTGTTTTAGGGAGTTTTTTCGCGCTATTTCTGAATTGTCCAAAAGTTAGCATGTTGCAGGGAATAATGAGGTCAGACCCAGCTATTTTTGTGGGGGTGCGTCAGCCAATTAGAATAAAGTTTCTTGTGGAAAGTCGTTGGTTATAGTGATACTATGTGAAAGTTAATGTGTATCCCTTCGCCCGTTGCAACCTTCCCTTGCCTTCCAAGGAAGTAGATGTAGGAGGGGATGTCGGGCATGACATGTTTAACGTTGTTTCTTTCGGAAGACTATATAGCCAACTGTCAGACCTTCTCATTCGAATACTGGCAATCTCTTTCAATTGCAACCAAGCAAGGCCCTCCCTCGGTAACGAAACGTAAATATCAAAATTCTCATTTGCTCGTTGAGGCAGCCGGTTCTGTAACTGGTCGCGCGAGAAACTAAGTGGGAGTACAAGGCCTAATTTGGCATGCGTTATGACTTCCATGTCATATGTGCAGAAGATAGCGCGGTCCAGAAGGCTCGAAAAAACTATCCCGTGGTTTTGATCACCGATGTTTTCCTTTCCTTTTGGATCGATTCGGATATCAGCAAGAATTAATAGATTTTTAATCAATTGCAATCGTCGCGAGTTCAGTCGGCCAGTTACTTCGCTGATTCCCGTCCGCACATAGATGTTTTTTTCATTATCCTTGGATGCGGGGTCAACTGTTCCGGCATATACCAATTGTTTACAGAAACCCGCGCTCTGCCTTAAAAAATTTGAACTATACGTTTTGTGATCCACGTCTTCTCCTGTTCCGTAGGGACGGGTATAATCTCGTAGGAGTTCCTATTGTCGTGCGTTGCTTTCTTTTTTTTTGTCTTCGTCTTCCCACCTCGGTATGGATTCAAGTCGTTCTGGAGATTCCCTAATTTTCGAGTTAATGAAATACCTGCGCAATAGGGGAACTATTGATTCTAAGTGTGCTTCGATCTCTTGAAGGTTAATGTTGGTGAAGAGGGCCCATTCTCCAACGATTCGCTTCACAGGCTCTCGTCCTTCGAAGTATAGTCTTGAGGGTTCACTCACTTGGTGTTTGGACGACCGCCTGATGCATTGCAGCCCAATACATGAGAAGGATGTTATTCATGACCTATGTTGATTTTTTTTTTTATAATAATAAAGGGTGCGTTCCGGATGCAGAGAAACTCGAAGAATCGTCCTTTTACAAATTAGTAGAAATCATGATTGAATTTGTTAGTTTTTTTGGTGTATTAGGTGAGTTATAGGGAATTCTTTGAGATGTGAGACGGGTTCAGATTTTACCGGGTCGTATGGGACATCACATCCTCATTGTGTGAATCACATTCAGGGGAAGTCCCACCCTCACATGAGTATGCAATCGGGAGATGTTCCACTATCAAATCCTTCAGCTGCAGGTCCTTGCATAAATATATAAAAATCGTCGGTTTTCACAAGGATTGTGCCAACTCCAACCAGTGAGAGATAAACTTTTGTGAGACCATTAAATTGTTGAATAGCTCCATTAACATGGGTAATCAGCGATGGCACAGGTAGTTGTATGAACCATTGCAACGGTATGATGACATTCTCCAGAAGACGCTTGTATGTTTGTCCATTGTCGTGTGCAGCAGCAGCCTCGAATGATAGGTAATACTCGTCCCACATCTCGAATAGATTATCGTTTGACATTTTTGAAGAATTTTATTTTTTTAAACAATCAATAATTTTTGGCTATTCAAGAAGAATGATCATGATATCACATATGCATGAAATTCAAGAACCAACTGATGAGATTTCCATGAGATGTTTATATGTGCACCGAAATGTTGATCTTATTGGGAGGAGGAGGAGAGGGTGTATAGGTGTTAAAGAAATTATAAACTAGTACATCTATACTCGATTTTTATTCAATGATAGTGGTATTATAACTTCGAGTACATAGTAGGAGCGGTGATACAGACACAGAGGGCATTGTGCTATTGGTGGGGGAATTGGATTGAGCGATGAGGCTGATGTTAAAGACCAATGCGTATAGCAATAATGTAGCTTGGAGATATTTGGATCCCTCTTCATCATCTCTGGCAACTTGTCCCAAGTCGTCTCCACGGTGTCCTTGGCAATAGCTTTGATCAAATGTTTTGGTAGGAATGCAATTTCCTGCGTGGTCAGTGCATTCAAATGCTGAGTTTCGCAATACTTCTTCAAGGATTTCTCTAGAGACCCCACGTTGTACTTGGTGAACCATTTTTTCAAACGTTGCACATGTTCAAGGGGGCAATGGTATTGGGTAGGACTACCATCAAAAAGACTGTGATGGTAGACACACTTGAAAACACCCTCACCTTCCAGAGGTTCCATATCAGGGCTGCAAAAGTCATTGAAATCCTCAATTGGTACTTCATTCTTGATAATTTGCTGTAGCCAGTGTTTCTTCTTTGAACCTTGGCCGTAAATGTGTGAAACATTTTTCAGAATATTATTCACATATTCACTCAATGTCTCGTATTTGATATCTCCAGGTGTGTCCCAATCTAGTCCACGGTAGTGACGTGACAACCACTAATTCAGTTCCTTATACATGGGAAGCAATTCGTCCCATTTCTGAGGTTGATCCACTAAAACTACGTCATGAAGTAGGTTTCCATCACCATCAAGTTGAAGTGCAGAAATTACAAATTCTTTCACAACAAATTTGTTATGCCCCAGAAATACCATTAGATTAAGAAATAGTAGTGGGTAATTTCTCATTGACCTGGATAATATGACGACACGCGAAGTGGCACATATTATCCAAAACATCTAAAATCGAATCAAAGAATGTAAATGTTGTAATATAAACCAACCCGAATATTTGTGGATTAAGTCCACATATATTCGTCATAATGTGGATCACTGGGGTGCAGTGTCAGCACTTCGCCCCATCAACGGCTATGGCCTTTACGTACACCTGGAACGTCACCCGATGGCTCTTCAGGTGTAAAACAAAGATAGAACACTTGTTGGAATCGAATCCACGATGAAATATAAGCTCGTGAGTTCGTTGAAACTAGGTCAGTTAGTCAGGTTGTCAGACACAGACAATTAGTAATCCGATTATTCGTTAAGTCACTTTCTTGTAATTCATATTGCCCGATATTTACGGCATTAATCAAAGACTATAAATATTGAATAAATCGTTTAATCGTTAAAAAGGTGAATCTCCCTGAGGAATATTCATTTCTAATTATCTACAAGTGATCTATCCATATCATCGAACCCAACTGCTCGGGTCTATAACATTTTGGTGGCAGCGCAATTTTGGGAAGACGGAGGCCTGATCAACCACTGTCTACTGTCACTTCAAGATAAGAACGAGATAATATCCGGAGCATTGAACTACCTGAATCTACAATGACCATCATCGCAACCACTTTTTATCCTCGAGGGAGCGAGAAGATTACTTTAAGGTAAACCAGCCAAAGATTATTTTTGAGGATTGTTCATAAACCTACCTTAGTACTTCAGTGTATTAAAAGGGCTAGTAGAACAAACTGAGGAAACCTACCCTACAACTTTAGTGTATCAAAAGGGCTAGTACAGAGGACTTACCCTGACAAAGAGGGTTACAGTCAAGGAGTAGCTACAATTCAAGTAAGATTATTGTATTTGGCCAAGAGTTAATAAACAACTATGTCGACTAGTAGAAATTGTAGTCGACCAGAGCAATCTGCATTTGATTCGTATTCATTCACTACACGCGGAGTGGGAAGAAATTTATTCAATTCAGATGGAAACATTAATAGAAATGTTAATCTGCAACGGAGTTATAGGCAATCACTCCATCACAGTATGCTCACCGCGGATAATCAGCAGCAGGTTGAGGCCGACGTTCATCAGGAAAATGACGACGTTTTGCCAGATGAACTGCCTGGAGCTGGGTTAGCAAATAGTACGCGAAGGAGAGAATTAAGAGCTCTTTTCAATAACTTCAATAACTTCTATAATAACTTTTAATAACTTCAAAACTCTTCATGATGCATGTGCAGGGGCTATAGAATTAGAGAAAACCATTTCTGGCCCTCATAAGGGAAAAATAGGAGGAATTTCAAATCCCCAAAGACACTCAACTGGAGGAAATAGGAATTCTATGGGTAAACAGTCTATCGGAACCTGCCTCGACTGTGGACAAGGAGGTCACCTTGCAAAAGATTGTCGCAGTTCACAGGCACCACGTAGGTCATTACCAGTTGTGTCAGAACGACGCAGCGTCAACGCTTTCGGAGTGAGGCCACTGATTGTCGAAAACTGAAAAAACGATTGGGAATTGCTGAGTCATAAAAAATTCCAGCAGCATTGATTAAAACACATGGTTCAAATATTAAGCAAAATAATTAAAATCATAATTTAAAGAAGAAAACGGAAAAAAGGGATGAAGAGAAAGCCTTACCAGTCGGAGCGTATCAAGTCATGATGATAAAACCTTCGAAAGGAAAGAGAAAACCCTCAAAATTTAATAAAGGACATATGATAAAGCCAGCACCATCTGCAGAAATTAAATCACAAATATTGCTAACAGGAGACGATTTGAAACAGCCTACAATATTTCTAGCCAATTCGGGAGCAAAAACATCACTCATAAGAAAAGATAAAATTAATTCAGGAATTAAAATAACACCTGGCTATCGAGTTCTAAGAGGAATATCCAATCAGGATGTACCAACCTTGGGAAAAGTAATTATCTACTTGAGAATTGGGCGAAACCACCTGGGACACACGTTTCAGGTTGTGCCTGAAACTTTCCCGTGCATTGGGGGAATTCTAGGCGAAGATTTCTTATCTTCACCCAGTTTAAAAGTAGAAACAATCCATGGAAAGGCTTTGGTCACCAGCGGAAATCCTTTTGACTTGTACCATGATAAGGAGCCTATAAAAATCAAGGCTAGAAGTGAGGTATTTCTGACTCCGTCGATGAGGTCATTACACCTGCCGACGAAGACATTCCGACAATATTGAATGAATATCATGATACACCGATTTCTGGTCACCCTGGTATAGAACGAATGTACACCAGAATTAAACAAAAATACTTCTGGAAGGGATGAAATCTGATGTACAGGACTACGTCGGGAGCTGTGAGCAATGTCAACTAAATAAGCTGGGAAAAGTCACGAAAGTTCCAATGATAATTGGGAACAGTCCTGAAGTTGCATTTGAGCAATGTGCCATGGATATAGTAGGTCCATTGCCCATCACAATCTCAGGAAATAAATACATTCTAACGTTTCAGGATGCTCTTACAAAATTCAGCAAGGCTATTCCCATTCCGGACCAAGAAGCTAATACTATTGGTCGAGCCTTTGCAGAAAATATAATTTGTGAGTACGAAACACCACAAAAACTACTCACAGATCAAGGACCAAATTTCGTGGGCGAAGGTTTTAAAAATGTTTGTAAACTTCTCAGAATAAAGAAAATACAGACTACAGCTTACCATCCACAAACAAATGGCATTATGGAGAGGTCACGTCGCACTTTATCTGAATATCTAAGAAGTTTTATTGAGGAAGATCAAACGGACTGGGACATGTGGTTACCTTATGCTATGTTTGCATATAACACTACTCCTCATACAGCTACGAAAGTCACACCTTTCGAGTTAATTTTTGGAAGACGAGCTGAATTACCGACAGCCGTCAAGCAGCCACCTCGTCTGACGTATTCTTACGATGATTTCGCTCAAGAACTTCGAGAAAGATTGCGAGCAGCTCACCGAGAGGCAAAGGAAACCTTAGACAAAGTTAAAGGGCAATCAAAGTTACAGTATGACAAGGATGCAGAGCCTGTGGATTTTGAACTTGGAGATAAAGTTCTTCTCAAAATGTTCTACGTGATGTTCTACGACGAGTTCGATCGAAAAAGCTTACACAACCTTGGATTGGTCCATACAAGATCATCGAGAAAAATTCTGAGGTGAACTATACGATTAAAAGCGGAAACAAGAAAAAAACACAAAGAGTTCATGTCAATCGCCTCCGTCCATTCATAGAAGCATGGCTATATGGACCCCAGCATCAGGAAATATTATGTTTAGAAGACCTGAAATTTTCTTATCTACAGGATAAGGAATGTATCATGGCACAAGCAACGAATTTCACGTTTAATATTTATTTTCTGAAAATATCAGCTGGAGAGATTCTCAAAGGGAGCACCATAAGTTTCATCAACGAAAAGAACGTGCCAGTTCCACCCCAAGAAAAAATATGTCGGTGGACACCAGATGTAGCAAGAGCAGCCAGGACAGATAGTGGAGTCATCTTTCAATTGCTGAGATACATGGCATGGTTGTGGAACAGGTACCTCACCGAACAGCAGCCGAAGATTAAAAATATCCTCCAGATCATCTTCAATGACCGGGAGATCCCAAAGCGCGTTGAGATCCTTTTTCTGCTTAGTTTTGCGAAAACGGACATATGCCTTATACCCGAGATGAACATACCCTTTTTGAAACGGGAAACTGTCGCACTAAAAAAGCCGGAATATAGACGAAGATTAAGACAAACGAATTTCGCAACGGAACAGGCAAGTATAAAAATTAAGGAGATGTACGGGCTGACTAAGAACGAAAAAGTAAAAGCGTCATCAGCATGTCCACGATACGGATGCGGTCGTTGGCTTAAACCTGAAACACGAGAACCAAGCCGACTACCAACGTTCTCTACTGCTTAGGAGCGAGTTGGACATGGATTCCGAGGGCACAGTGCTGATCTGTGGTCTCCAATAAGTCCACAAACCAAGCAGGCTGGAAAATAATCCGAGGGAAGATGTCCAAGCTTACCACAGGTTGTACATCTTCGAGTAAAACGATCAGGACGTCCTACTGGCTCGTATTTTGAATCACTCTTTGAACTCATGTTAGCGTTATGGGTTCTCACTAACTTCTGGCTTCGGAATTTGAAATACACTGTGACAAGTTGGGGAAAACGAGCTTTATATAGCCAATATCTCCGTCAACAAAAATTACAAAGCAATGAGGAACTGACATGCAGAAAGTCAAGTTCATGAACCTTTCGTGCCACACCATTCAATTTTGCAATTTTTTTTTTTCAACTTCTCATGCTCGGAAGCATGCTGGTTATGATACGGGGGAAGGGACATATAGTTGAGAAGTTTGTTCACACTCCAGGAATTTATTTTGAACCAATTGGGAAAGTACATTTGAGCAACCAGGTTTGGTCTATGGCTGCAACTACGGATATTGCACCATGGCAGAGAAGAGCTAATCAACTTCGAAACCATCTAAACTACACAAAACTTCTTTGCTTTAGAGTAGGTCCATGGGGACATAATTTTGATCTCATCGTCGATCAATGGATTGCTAGTTTTACGGAAACAGCAGATACCATTGATGAATTACTTGGCTTAAAAATTAATAAGAAACGCCGAAGACTCATTGACGGTCTGGGTTCGGTAGCAAAATCATTAATTGGGACTGTGGATGCTCAAGATGCCAAGGAAATCAATGAGAGACTTTTGCATCTAGAAAGCGGAGTAAAAGGGTCATTGGCCAGTTCCCGGACACAACTGGAAATCGTCAATTCCACACTTCTTCAATTAGCCCGGACGGAAGCCATGTTTCATAGAAATGAAAATATATTGATCAAATCACTTACAGAGATAAACAGCGAAAATGAACAATTAGCGCATCGACAACTGATAGATGAGCATTTCATGATCATACAGGCCATATATACCGAAGTAATCAGTGATGCTGCGAAGATAAGGCAACTTCTAACTGGTTCTAAGGGAATGTTGTTGAGCACAGAAATATTCACAGAACACGAATTAGTAAACCTACTCAAGACAGCTGTATTACCAAAGGGGTTCAGTTTTCCACTTGAGTTAAATATAGGAGGAATACATATCGTTGAGCAGATTTCAATCATTGGTGTAAATGCATTTGGATTAAAAATTGTGACCATGATAGAAATACCGCTGATCAACTTTCAGGTGTTCGATGTTTTGCTGACACATGGCATTCCGGTTCGGACAACGAACGAATATCACTCATACTTGGAGGTGACGAATGAATTTCTGGTTATACACGGGCCAACGCAACAGTTCGTGCCAATGACCGGTGAACAAT
>NW_011887762.1:1378549-1380860 GCF_000806365.1 Fopius arisanus | reverse complement strand
GAATGAATTTCTGGTTATACACGGGCCAACGCAACAGTTCGTGCCAATGACCGGTGAACAATTCAAAAACTGCAAACAAATAAGTGGACAATATCTATGCACTGAGACTCTTCCTATTCAAAAAATAGGAAAAAACAGTCCATGTGAAGTACAAATGTACATGAGTCCAGAAAAAATGCTTTGTATCTGTAAAGCGAAGCACGTGAAGCTTCAAGGGCTCACTCTAATTAAAATGAGGAAAGACAACATATGGTTTTACATAGCTCCAGAGCCTCAAGGAATAGTAGCAAACTGTGGTGACAAAGAAGTTAGAGATGTCTTAGAAGATTCGCGGATTTTAACAGTTGATAATTTTTGTGAGATAGTCGCCTCGGATTTCACTATCAGAGGCCGGAAATCACATGAAGTAACCATCAATACCCATGTTCATCTGAAATTAAATTTGACATTTGTAACGTGACATTTTCCCGGTGAATGGGAAATGCCCATTACCTTCGCCCTACTTCCCCTGAGCCTAACAAAAACCTGCTAAAATTTAACCTTATGGGCGCCAGGTAATTTTTGACCGGAATTACCAAACCGGAAAAAGTCCTTAATCCTAAACTTAACTAACCTCGATATTCGATTCACCGAAAATCGTAACTCAACCTCTTAAAACTCTAACCCTAAAACATACTCAAAAACCAAAAAGGGAACCTGAAGGGAACGGAAAGGATAATTAGGCTTTTGGGGAAAGGTGACGGTCCTCGGGTCGCTCAGTATGCCTGTTGTGGAGAGAGGAGTGGATTGTAGATGGGAACAAGGTTATGGCAAAATCGGGAAAAATATCAAAAAGAAAGAGAACGGGAGGCGAGAAATAAATTAATGCAACAAAACATTGTCCTTACGTGTTCCGCTATTCATGTCGAAATTCGGTACAAGAATGATAGATGATGACGATTTAATTAGATCAAGCTACTTCCAAATTTTATCAACAATTTTTAACTTTCCCTCAATACCAGGACTTCCGCAAAATTCACAACTATAATTTTAATTCCCCTCTTAATCGTCGCGAACATAAATTAATTGACAATGGACAATATTGACAATGAACGTCCCATACTAGTATCCCATAATCTCACCGGAATGTGGCCTCAAGGATTATCGATTGGCGATAATCCGAGGAATAACCGAAATATTATTTTCGCCCGGGAAATCGATAATTTCCCGGAATCGGACCCCTAAACGAGTGAGCGCGAGCGAGAGAGAGAGCGAGAGAGACGGCACTATGCCTCGCTGCTCGGTTAGCAGCGAGGAGAAATCCCCAAAAAAATTCCAACTTTCCTAAAAATCCCGTAACTCATAATCCGCTCGGCGGATTCCGGAAAACCCTGAACCATCTGGTCCGGGACATCATCCTCCACAATCCTACAAAAATTCAGGCGTAAGGGCCCATAATTAGTCCCCTTAACCCAATTAATAATCACGAGGAAATCTAACGCGCGATTTCCCACCTGTTGCATACCGCCACTCGTGGCAGCCTCGATTGCGCCACGAGGGAAAACCACGGGCCTGGTTCGTTGGCCGTGGACAATTTCACCCAAAATCCACTCAAAATTACCCCCAAAACCCCATAAATTACCTCAATAACCTCCCAACCACACTGGGGGATAGAGTAAACCGAAATTATTCGGTAAAACCCTGCACAAACTTCTCCAAAACCACCCAAAATTTGGGGGACACAACCGACGCCATTTCCATGGCTCGGAAAAATTCATCACCGCCAATTAATTATTGGGGAGCCGCCAAAAATGGGGAAATACTCAAAATAACCCGTAAAAACTCACGATGGATTTTCTCGCTGCCCTTTTCTTCCGCTTTTGGACCATCCTGGTGGCAGCTAATCGTCCTGGTGTCCTCGGGATGGTGCACTATCACGTCTCACTATTTTTCCAAAAATTGTTTTTGGTTTTTCATGAATAGGATAGATGATAGCAAGCTTCGAATTAGTTATCAGCTAGGCCATTTCAAAAGTCTCAATCATTCGCGTTATCGGCTGGACTTGCTTGATTGGGATTGTTTAAAATCAAAAAAACATTTTCAAAAAATTCGCCATCTGGCAACTCAGGTTCACTCACATGTGGATGTTACCGCGGTTAATGCGTAACTAATTTTCGGAGGTCAGTGTCGCGTTGCGCTGACCCCCTAATCACGCCTACCAATCGATCGGGTGTCGATTGGTGGATCCCTCTACCTTATTCTAGGTCAAGCCCTTCGCGGGGGAATTAATTCAAATTTGAATTAATTCTCCAATCCTAAAATTTTCCTATCG
>NW_011887762.1:1376218-1378224 GCF_000806365.1 Fopius arisanus | reverse complement strand
GGGCTGACCCTGTCCTCTAAAACTCCCTCTAACCCTTAACCTATTCTAAACCACCCCAAAAGGGGGGAAATCCTAATTTCCCTAAACCTAACCTACGTCCCTACTGCCTCTCTCTCTCTCCATTTTTGGATTTTTATTGGGGATCCTAACGGGCATCCCCGATGCTCGTTACACATTGGATGACACCATGATCGCTAGACTAACCAAACAAAACTGGAGCATAAGTGACATCCAGTTACCGAACGTTGTTGAGAACATCAAGGAACTGGAAGGGCTTCAACTTCAGCTGCAAGCGGAGAAGGAAAACCTGGAAACGGTGCTGAAAAACTTTGACTATCGAGAATTCTTTACACACCCTTCATCAATATTTACCGGAGTAATGGTGATACTAGCAGTTGTCCTAGGGTTAACCCTTTTCTGCTGGTGTCGGAAACCTTGGCCGAAAAAGACAACGACAGACTGTTGAGATGTTAAAAAATATCTGTTGATTGTATCAAATCAAAATCTGGGGATGAAGTAGAAAATTCCTAAGAGTAGAAATGTTCTTCCCTGGTGGGGAGGGATGTTATGCCCCAGAGATACCATTACATTAAGAAATAGTATTAGGTAATTTCTCATTGCCCTGGATAATATGACGACACGCGAAGTGGCACATATTATCCAAAACATGTAAAATCGAATCAAAGAATGTAAATGTTGTAATATAAACTAACCCGAATATTTGTGGATTAAGTCCACATATATTCGTCATAATGTGGATCACTGGGGTGCAGTGTCAGCACTTCGCCCCATCAACGGCTAATGCCTTTACGTACACCTGGGACGTCACCCGATGTCTCTCCAGGTGTAAAACAAAGACAGAACACTTGTTGCAATCGAATCCACGTTGAAATATAAGCTCGTGAGTTCGTTGCCAGTAGGTCAGTTAGTCAGGTTACCAGACACAGACAATTAGTAATCCGATTATTCGTTAAGTCACTTTCTTGTAATTCATATTGCCTGATATTTACGGCATTAATCAAAGACTATAATTATTGAATAAATCGTTTCATCGTTAAAAAGTTGAATCTCACTGAGAGATATTCATTTCTAATTATCTACAAGTGATCTATCCCTATCATCGAACACAACCGCTCGAGTCTATAACAGTGTGATGTCAGCTGCCACCGCCTGAGGAGAAGGGGATTGTGAAAATTGCAGACTCTCCAACAAGCCCACAAGCAGAGTCTCCAGAGAGCCCAGCACCTGATGAGAGAGGCTCAATCAATCATCTAAACTCCACAGCAGATAACTCTATGACGGTGGTGGAAGATTCGGATTCAATGGAGATAGTTGCGGCTGGTTCTCTCGAGAATCCAGAGGTTGCACCAATGATGCCAGTGAATGTTGAGACTGTGCCACCTAATTCAGCAGAGGGCACAGAGCCCTTCGTTAAAATGGGGGAAGCTGTCTGCCCACCAACAGATGACTCAGACGATGATGATGTGGAACCTGTTCGAATTCTCGTACCTGAAGAATGGGAAGAGGTGATGTCTGAAAGAGCTATGATGAAAAAGCTCAGAGAAATCATCAATCGCCATTACAAAGTTAATGGAACTTTCGTCACAATGGGAGATGTTCGAGCCAAGCTGATCTTCTGTCCTCATGGAAGTATCTACTTTCGACCAATGGGAGCATTTAAACATCATAAGCGATTGTCAACCCATATTAAAATCTATCCAGAAGTATGGTTATGGTTATGGCTAAAAATACGGATAGGCATTTGCTGCCCTCTTGTCACCGAACCCCTACTGGGCTATTGTGGCTCCGTTGTCCTTCTGATGCCTATAATTCTAGGCCAGCTTTTCTCACCAGTTTTAATAGATTCCCGGCGTCTAGATCCGCTACATAGCTGATGCTAGGGAAGGCGGTTCCCCAGTAATTTAGCCTTGTTGTAGCCAGTGCAGGGCAGCTACAAAGTATATGCAGGCTGTCCTCGTCTGCCTCAAGGCATAGTCTGCAGCGGG
>NW_011887762.1:1364290-1365724 GCF_000806365.1 Fopius arisanus | reverse complement strand
ACCTGGTTTTTAGCCAACCCCACGCAGAGTTCGAGACATTTCTGTCCCGGCCTCCGCCGAGGTGGTTATTCCGCCCGGCCGTCCTCCTATCCACCACCCGGAGACGCGCTCGGTTGGTGGCTCAACCGCGCTCTGCGCACCCCAGTCAAGGGGTTTAGAGAGACCCGAGTATCCAGAGGTAAATTAATAACAAAATTCTACCATCGTATCAATCCGCTAACTCAATTATTAATTTCTTTCATTTTTTGTCTGTTTCAGTTGTAATTGCCGAGAGAACATTATTTTGAAAAACTGACTTCTAACATCAGATAATTAAACGATGAAAAAAAATTGATTACTGGCACTTCATTGTTTTTGATTTTTTTCAATTTATAATACTAAAATGTTCAAGTGAAAGGATTGTAATCATCTATGCTTTGAAAACTCGTTAATATTATTCTGTAAAAATATCTAGGCATATATATGTATTGAATAAAGAATATTTTCTCCACGTTAAATGTCTGTCAATGCTCCATTCTTTACCGTCCTCTAAATGTAAATTGTAAGAGTATTTTTCCCGGGTCAACACCCCGGGATAATCCTCAAACTATTCTGGCTACCGCCTCTATCGTTCACGATTGGGCGCCAGCCAGGTTTTTCTGGAAAACCTGACGGAAAACCAGCCGCGAAGGAATTTCGTCAACTCCGCGGACTTTCGGTGGCGGGTCTCACAATGCCGAGCCAGCATCAGCATGACACGGTAGAGTGGGCGAGGTTCACCAACGTATGAGTAACTTCAATCACTAACTTCTGCCGTGCTTACGGCATCGTCAACGATATCTTTCGGGGAACGTATCCCTCAGACTCTCGTGGAGGGATATGACCATCCCTCTCACGTGGTACTCTCTCCTCTGGGGTGGCTCAACCCCAGACAGGACACAGATTACCTGCGAACCCTTCTCACCCCGAAGGGCGCCGAACTGCTCGAGGCACATGCGACGTAGGTATCCGGAGACCTTTGTCACCCACCTAACGTCCACCCCAACTCGAGAGCTCGGTAATAGCAATCTCATCACGAGTCAAAACTAGAGTTACTTCCCATGGAGGCGCGTGTGACCGGACCGACGGGAAACGCCTTGAATCCCAGCCCTTAGTCCACCCCAACACCATGGATTTCGCCCTAGAGATGGATCTCTGTAGCCTCGGACTCTCGTCCGTAGCCTCAAAGTAATTCATTGCACTGATCGGGGACACATAAGTGTCCCCTTCTCTCGCTATTCCAAGATTCCTTGGAACCACGTACCCTTCATACTCCCAGCAGGGATTATTGCCACCAACTGATCCCGAGCTCCTAAAATATCCGCTCGAGACCAGCACTCAACACGAACTGTCCTGAAATCTACCAGGGCCTTCTCCCCCTAGTCTGAGCATCTCAGCGACTGTGGGTCATCCGTT
>NW_011887762.1:1347265-1364010 GCF_000806365.1 Fopius arisanus | reverse complement strand
TCGGAGCGGCCTGATTGGCCGTCGTCCGATGGTCTATTCATCTTTCGCTCGGCTATTTCAGCCGGCGTTAGATGTCGTTCATTTCACCGAGATATTTTGCTCGTGATATTCCCTAGTAACGAGAAAATCTCGTTACAAAATATTTACTGTTTTTACGCCAGACACCGAGAGTGAGACGGAAAACATTTGGAGGCTTAGACGCTTGAGCGAGACAAATAGCGGAAGAGTGGGGGTGGGGGTTTAGTGAAACCTGAAATATACGTTTTCCCGGACCCCGAGATGAGGCAGGAGTGGGAAGAAGACGATGGTCGAATGGCCGATTGGTGGTTGGACCAGCTGGAGAGGACTTGGGAAAAAATCCCAAGATACTACCCCCTAATTGCCAAACTCGAGGTACCCATGGACTTGGTGGCGAAGTTTATGGCGTACCTCGGAGAGCATTTTTATGCAAATAATGTAACTTATCGATCACAATCAGTCATCCTTTTGACATATTTCTTCTTCAACTAATGTATAATTTTTGGTTATAGGAATCACGACTCCATCAGGCATTGAGAGAATTCCTCAATTTTCTCCGGCTGGTTCACCGTGAGGATGAGGCACTGGAGATGCTGCCCCACACTCACGCCATTGCAGCAGCGGCTGTAATGATTCTGGATGCCCAGAATCATTACACCACATACTGTAGATATCTATCGATTTTTCATTCCATGATCCTCATCACTCCGCTGTACATTGAAATTGATTAAAACAAAAATTTTGTATGTTTCAGATGCATGTTCCAGACAACTTTTTTATTTTTTTCATGTTTTTTTATTACCAAGAATAAGAAGTTTTTTATCACAACTACCTCTGTATACTGAGAATGAAAAGTTTTTAAAAATATATATAACAAAAAGCAAAATTTACAGTTTGTCCATTTTTTTTAGCATCATCCTTATTTTAGGTTATTTTTACAAGCAAGTTGAAGGGTTTTCCACGTTGTTGAAGAGGCATGGATTGAACTCTCCCTCCAGGAAGGTGATCTCCAGACGTTTGGCGGCAGCGCCCTCACGGTATTTCTCCAGCTTGGTCGGATCCTGTTGGAAGGCGTTGGACAGTCGTGGTGGCAGATACACGATGCACTCATCGTTCAGAGCGACAACCACTTTAGCACCAAATTTAGTTGAGATCAGCTTCAGACCGGTGACTTGATACTTCTGGTTGAGTGACAGCTCCGTTCGACGTTTGGTTGGTAGGAAATTCCATCGAGTTGCGATTTTATTGATGTCATCGAGATCCAGGATTTGCTTCTTCATTTTGATTTTTTTGTTCTCTCCTCGATTCACTTCGTCTTGGCAAATTTCGTGTGACTACACTTATCGGTTGGAGACTGAATGATGAATCAGTCGATTTACTCTAGGTACTTATAGGCACTTCGCCGGTGAGGGGGAATGCAAATATCACTTATAATGTTAATAGATAAACAATTCCAAGAAAATTAGGCAATCTGCATCCAACGGTTAAATTTTTCCCCGAAAGGTAACGGCTTTCATAATTCTGAGAACTCTAGGAAGAAATGTTAATAAATCCATCCAACGGTCAAATTTTTTATGGAAACTGAACCGTCTGCATACTTCTGAGGAATTGATGAAGAAATGGCAATGAATCGATCCCACTGAAACTTTATAACTCATTGAAACTCCCACAAGCAAAGATATAAATTGATCTGAATTTTCCTAAGGGTTGTTAGTCTTACTTCAAAATGGAACGTAGCAGCATTGTGCGCTGTTCCAGAAAAATTGAAATTTTTCAACATGCCTATCAGAATGCATAATCTCAGGACATTCAACAATGGACTGATCGATGTGCTTACTATATTCAATTTTAGACTCGAGTTTTGAAAAGACGAAATCATCTATCGGTTGGTGAGAAAAATAAAATTCTCTCTACAATTGCTCGACTTCAGGGTTATCAAGAGGGATTCACAAATACACAACATCGAGGTGGTCGTGTGCAGGTGCCATCGCATAGCAGAGAAGAAGAAGCGCTTGCAGATCGTGTACGCTGGAGAGATGGACCATCAGCTTTTCACAGTCGTATTCGCACGGGCATTGTAATCAATCTCCAACATAAGGATCCAGCTTTCTTTCTCAATGATGCAGAACAACTGTCAACAGCACATTTGAGAAGTATTCTCAAAAAGGATGGCAACATGATGGCAAATGCTATTTTAGCTTGCAAATTTACATTGAAAAAGGATGAAGTGATTACTAGTGAAGTCAAATATTTCATTACGAAGAATGAAATCATTCTACCAGCCTCACATCTGGCAACGTGGTTTGATGAGAATGTGAGTGACCCATTGCTTACAAAAATTGGTGATTTCCAAGAACGTGACTCGGGATGGGAGTTGAGTGAAATTATAAATTTGATGGTTAATTTGAACCGATATGTTCCATTCAAGGGTGGCTCTTCAACGTACGTCGAGCTGCCATTTCATATTCAATGTAAAAAAGCTGTTGTCAATTTCACAAATTCGGATGAATTTTGTTTTTTGTGGTCAGTTATTGCTGCTCTCTATCCAGTAAACACGCATCGATGTGCTACTTCACCATATCCTGACTATACCACCGCAACTCCTCCACACAGTCAAAAACTACTTGATTATGCAAACATTCGCTTCCCCATCATCTTGAGTGATATTCCAAAATTTGAGAAAAAGAATGACTTGTCAATTAATGTTTATGGAATTGAATGTGGAGTGAATAGTGAGAAGGAAATAGTCCCTTTCTACCTCAGCAAGATGAACTCGCGCATACCCACAATTCACTTACTTCTCTTTTGTTCAACTGTGTATGTTGTCGCTGATGTTCAACCAATTTACCACTTCGCATGGATAAGAGATCTCTCAAGACTTATGAGCGCGCAAATCTCCCGTTTTCAACACCGTATGAGGCTTTGTGATCGGTGTTTGTGTCATTTTCACACGGAAAAACATTATGAGAGCCATAGGCATGATTGTTTCAGTATCAATAAGTGCAAAATGGTTTTACCATCAGAAGAGATGAAAATCGTGAAATTTAAAAATCACAGATATGAGGTGGCTGTACCATTCACGATTTACGCTGATCTCGAGTGTATTCTACAACCCAGTGATGACTGTGATGATGATAGGTTACATCAAAAACATATTCCATACAGTGTCGGCTTATACTTGCAGTGTTCCTTCGATAATAATTTATCCCGCATTCAAATTAAACGTGGAAGTGATTGCATTAGGTGGTTCATGGATGAATTAAAGAAAATTGCAGTGATGGTGAATGATGAACTAAGAACAATTGTACCAATGGAGCCGCTCACGTACGCACAGTCCCAAGAATTCTCAGCAGCCCGAGTGTGTCATATATGTGAGGGACCATTCATTTTGACAGATATTAAACATCGAGATCATTGCCACTTCACGGGTAAATATCGTGGAGCTGTGCATGCTGGATGCAATGTAAACTATAAAAATTCACATGAAATACCAGTGATATTTCACAATCTTTCGGGGTATGATGTCCATTTTATAATTGTGGATTTGGTGAAGGAGTTCAATGGATCTGTCGAATTGCTGCCTCTAACAAGAGAAAAGTACATTTCATTCAAGAAATCTATTCCACAAACAAAAGTCAACCTAAGATTTATTGATTCATTTAAATTGACTGATGAAGACAAGACACTTACACGAGCTCATTGCAACGCTGAGCAATTCCATTCATTAATGTGTAAAGGTGTATTCCCATATGAATACTTGCATAATTGGAATAGATTGAATGATGGAGAATTACCATCGAGGGCGGCTTTTTATTCCACACTAAACAATCAAGAAATTTCGGCGGAAGATTATGCTCATGCGCAGGAAGTTTGGAAAAAATTTAATATTACAACACTTGGTGAATATTCCGACCTCTACTTAAAAACTGATGTTCTCCTCTTAGCTGACATTTTTGAGAATTTCCGAAAAAGGTGTTTCTCAGTCTACAAACTTGACCCACTGCACTACTACACCGCACCTGGACTGGCATTCGATGCAATGCTAAAATGCACCAGAGTGGAAATCGATCTTTTTACAGACGCTGACAAGCTCTTATTCATTGAAAAGGGGATCCGAGGTGGTGTAGCTCAATGTACAAATCGCTATGCTCATGCCAACAATCGGTATATGGGTGAGAATTATAATCCAAACGAAGAGGAGTCCTATCTCATGTACTTTGATGTCAACAATTTATATGGGGCAGCCATGAGTCAGTACTTGCCCTTTCGTGCATTTGAGTGGTAAAATGTCGAAGGATTCAATATCTTCAATATTCCCGATGATTCACCCGTTGGATATATCTTAGAAGTGGATTTGGAATATCCTAAAGAGCTACATTATGTACACAAGGACTTGCCGCAATGTCCCGAGCATTTTATTCCACCGAATCGCAAGAATACCAAGCTCATGACAACACTCTACGATAAAAAAGCCTATATAATTCATTATCGGAATTTGAAGCATTGTCTGAGTCTTGGTATGCGATTAACGAAAATCCACCGAATCTTAAAATTCAAGCAAGCAGCATGGCTCAAGCCTTACATCGACTTAAATACAGAGATGCGAACAAAATCGAAAAATGAATTTGAAAAGAATTTTTTCAAGCTAATGAACAATGCAGTTTTAGGAAAAACGATGGAAAATGTGAGAATGCACAGAGATGTCAAGTTGATCACAAAGTGGGATGGAAGATATGGCGCGTGAGCCTACATTGCCCAGCCAAATTTCCACAGTAGTCTAATTTTTGACGATAATATGACGATCATTGAGCTGAAAAGAGTTCAAATTATATATTCAATAAACTAATCTACATTGGATTTGCCATTTTGGACTTGTCAAAAATTTACATCTACGATTTCCACTATAATTATGTGAAACGTGAATTTGGAGAGCGATCTAAATTAATGTACACAGGCACAGACAGCCTTCTGTATCAGTTGAATGTTCCCGACATTTATGACTTGTGACGAAGCACTTTTATTTCAGCCCCTCCCCTGCCCCCTAATAGTAACTTTTTGTTAGTTTTAAGTAATGTGGCCGAAATAAATAGACGAGGTTATAAAACCTGTCATCGTTGGCTCCCACTCCCAACAATAGTCCTTCCCCTTGCCCCGCGCCCTCCCCTATCGCTACACTCATGCCGCGAACAATACCATCGACGAGAAAAGGAGAAAACGCCCCCCCCCCTCCCGCCCTCCGTTCTCCGCGCCGCCACACTCGCCAACGGAAGGAACGAAAACCACCACTTCTACGTCACAGGCCACATGACCCCGGAAGAGAAGGAAATCCCGGAACGATTAATAATTAGGACGAGGACACCCGATGGCGAGTGTCCCCGATTGACGTCGATTATTACCGAAAATCGGGGAAGAATGACCACGAGTATGGGGAAGCCATTACTCGTGATACAGCTGCCCCGTGCGTGAGATCGTTTTGAAGAGAGTTATTAAAAAGAGTTTAATTATTACGGAGAGTTCTTGAAGAGAGTCGTGAAGAGTTTTTGGGAGAGAAATTTTGAGGAGAAGGACCAGTGCGGAAGGAGGCTTTTGAGAGAGAATTGTGGAATACTTTGTGGACACGTGGCCCGTGGAGGATTAGGAGAGACCCAGGAGTGACGAAGGGAGGAACAGCCATCGTGCACATCAATCGTTTGGAGGAGTTACCGGCGTTGAGGATATTTTGTGGAAAAGATTGAGGAAGCCGCCATCTCCGTTAGTGCCCTTTATTACCTTTCCCGCCCCAACAAGCATCACCCAAAACCCCTGTAATAATATTTCCCCCCAACGGTGAGCCACTAAATTTAGTCTTTCTAATTATTTAGTAATTGCGATTTCTAGTGGCCCGGAACCATTATTATACAATACTAAGCCCCCCTAAATTCGATTAATTTTTCACTCGTTCCCCTAACTTCTCCCCTTTTTGCAGGTATTTAACTTCCCCCCTTTTCTTTTGTTACGAATATTCTTTTCTTTTTCTAATTATTATTGTTTCTCTGTATGTCGCAAGCTGGCTGGCCTTACACCCCACCCTTGATTAATTATTACGAAAAGGCCTTGGATTTTGTTGTGAGATTCCCTATATTTAAACGTTCAGCCATTTATTGAAATACATAATACTTATTTCGACTATCCCGCCCGAGTAATTATTGACCCCCCCCCCCCATTCTCATTTCAGGTCCCGTAAATGCAAAGGAATTTCCCCTAAAAATCATTTATTTTATTTATTCGTGCCTTCACCGTGAATTAATACAATTTAATTCCCCGGACAGGGTCACAGACTTCATCAAAAGAGATATTTCGAAATTTGACACGTTCGACTACCCAGCAGAGAATGTTTATCAAATACCAAGAGTGAATAAAAAAGTGATAGGTTTAAGGAGGGATGAATGTAATGGTAAAATTATGACTGATTTTGTGGGCCTGCGTGCCAAGCTTTATACTTTCAGGATGTTGGGTAATGCGCGAGAGAAAAACCGAGCCAAGGGTGTGAGAGGGGCATCACTGAGAACAATTACCCTTGAAGACTATAAAAACTGTCTCTTTCAGCAGAAGAAACTGGTGAATTCACAGTATTTGATTCAAAGTAAAAAACATCAAGTTTACACAGTAAAACAGAATAAGTTAGCACTGAGATATGATGATGATAAGAGAATTGTTTTACTTGATTCAACAGATACTGTGCCTTATGGTTACAATGAATAAAAGACACAAATATTTTCCAAATAATGTTTTTCTTTATTATAAAATTACATTTGATTAAAGTCTATCCAACTGTTATGAGTATTATCAAATCCCAGCCACTTGACATATTCCTTCTTCGCCCTGCTCTTCAGCACCGCCTCAACGAGAAACACATCTGGATACATGACGTAACTCAACTGCTCTTGGTAGAAGCCACCTTCAATTGCATCATCTTTCCCATCAACCAGCTTATATGTTACGAGATTGGTATTTTGTACTTTTATAATTGTAAACATTTCAGTTGTCCAGTGGGGGGTATAGCCTTTCTCGAAACCAGTTTTATACTTGCTGATTCGCACTTTATCACCCGCTTTGAGTTTAATTGTCCCTTTCTTTTCCTCTCGTACGTTGTAAGGAATTCCGCAGGAATCCCTTATGTTGCGAGTATGCGGAGGGCGGAGGGAGGCACCGCGGAAAATTCGGAATTTTTATGGGGAAATTAGGGCCGGAGGAATTGGGGTGGGTACGTTTTGGGTTTCGGTTTTGGTTGGAAGGCCCTGCGGGGATTGCCACAGTCGCACGCGACAGAATTTTAAAGATACGTTTTTGGTTTCGTTTTTTGTTGTTCTGAAAAAGGGATGAAATGAAGAAATGAAAAAGAAAAAGAAATAGCGCCGGAAAAATTAGTCTGTTTTACCGCCCGGGCGGTCAATCACTGTGCCATCTAGGCGCCCGGCGCGAAGCTCCTACCCGTGGCTACGCAACGACCACCTGTTGCTTTTTTAGTCGAAGTTTTTTGGCACCGGTAACACACGTGCCCAGTTTGTCGTGCCGCTTTTTTGAAGATCGGAGGTGTTTTTTTGAGTTCTGGACGATTTTCGGAATTGCCGAGGCCCCGAGAACGTTCCTCAACACGCCTGGAGTAGAGGACAAGGAGTTTTGAGGGGCTAGAAGGAGACAAATGGCGAAAAACCCGGTGAGCACACGCTTTACACTCATGGTGGGTTTCATGGTGGGTTTCGTGGTGGGTTTGGTTTCTATGAGAATTTTCCTCTCACGCCGGTTTTCTTTCGAGCCTCTCGCGAAAATGTAAGAATAGAATTAACGTGGAAACGCGGGAGAGTGATGTGGGGATAATCCCGGTGTGTTTTCGTGGGTTTTTTTTTCTTTGCGTCAAACGCCATGCCGTGAGCCGAGGAATATTCCACAGGGAATATTCCGTATCGTACCGTTTCTTTTTCTTTTTTTGACTGCTTTCCCTGTCCGAGGTCGACGAAATGGCGTTCGAATGTACCAGAATTTCGGGGAATTTATTTTTCGAGAGTCGTAGTCGAGCCATCGAGCCGGGAACATCTCCCGAGCCCGTTGTTTTCCTCTCACGTGTCGGGCAATGAAGAACATAATGGTTTGATCGGGTTTTCGTTCGGAATTTTATTTTTCCCGTTTGCCTGCCCTAGTGGCCATGCGGTTGCACCGCTAAAAATGCATCTCCCCTTCCCTTAAAATTTCGGAAAATAATTCTCCTTTTTTGTGTGTCTGGGGGATTTTTCCCCGACGGAATTCTATTATGCGCTGTGCTGTCAAGGCTCATCGCTAATGTTTTGGCCTCTCCACGTGCGTTCCGAGTGTTATGCTCGAATTATGTTGCCCAGGGCCGTTACGCTTCCCGACAGGGCCCGCTGCCCTGAACGGCCTCCGAAATCAGCTCTCCTCGTGTTCTCCTTGTGGGAGGGAATTTTAGCCGCGATTCCAGGTTTGGGGTTATCGATTTCCTTCTTTTGGGATTGAAAATTTCGCCTAAGTAATGCAGATATTATGTGCCTCTCTCGCGCCTCTGCGTACCATACGCCCCTATTCTCGCGACCCTGGCGATTTCTGTGCGCTATCGATAGGAATAATTTTCTGACTAGCAGGCCGCGAAATGTTCTCTGCGTTAAATTAATTTCTTGTTATTACCACTACAGCTTGCGTCGACCCTGCGGATCCGCCGAGGATTTTCTTCCTCCCTTCGAGTTTGCTTTTCCTTCCTGGTTTTCTTTTGTACCGCCCAAATTCATTAGAAATAAATTTATCAATTTTGTTTAATGGCTCGAGTTTCGTTTTCCCTTCTTTTGTTTTAATTTAAGTTCCGATGCCCAGACCTCGTTTCCATCCCGACTCACCCCTCTCTCCACAACCTCACCCCTGAGCAGCGCGGGAAATCACCACCTTTCCTCCGATCGTCTTTTCTGTTTTAATCTACGTTTCTGGTTTCGTTTCTGGGGAATGGAATGGTTCCGCTTTGATTTTAATCCGGTTTGTTGGTTCCGATTATTTAAAGATCAACTGGCGCCCATAATTTTATAAGATCGGGGGAAAAAGGGCGGATAACGTCCAGTTTTCCAGTTAGGGAAATTGGCCACGTTACAACGTTTCCATAAATTGATGTCAGCAACGATTTTTCATTCTTGGATGTAAGATCTATAGGATTCATTTTTATTGTACGATGTTTCGTGTTATTATAGTTTGCAACTAAATCACCAATAGTATCAATCCATTTGTACGTTCCACGAATTGAGAATTGTTTCCACATTTTATTTTCCAATGTTCTATTGAAGCGCTCGCATATCGATGCCTTGAGGTTACTGAAAGTTGAGTACATGTGTATCTTATGCTCCCCCATCAGAACTTGAAAATTTTTATTGTAAAACTCTTTGCCTTGATTAACATGGAGTTTTTTTGGAATACGCCCCTCTTGCAAGATGAAATTCATGGCATCCACAACGTCATTGGCACTTTTTGATTTAATGGGAATGGCCCATGCATACTTGGAGAAAATATCAATTACCGTTAGAAGATAGCCGTAATTTTTGTTGCTGTGTGCATATTTGATGATATCCACGAGATCAGCCTGCCACGTTTCGTTCAGGCTACGGACGTCGTGCGCCTGCCGATGAAGTTCCGCTGCTATTGTTCGCCTCTTGGACTCCATTTTCTTGTTTATTAATTTTAGAAATTGCACGTTTAGTGCAATTAAAACGTTTAACTCATAAAACGTTTAGTGATTGCACTTTTCAAATCCCTGATGTTTCTCTCTTGGGCTTCCAATTTCTGCACAACTGTATCACGTTCAGCTTACAGACGTTTATGCAAAATATGGAGCGAAACAGCATCAGAATCCACCACTGAATCGGCAATATGGCATAACCTCTTTCCTTCTAAACTATAATTCCCTTCAGCAGTACGTGTAAATCCATCACCTGGCGGACCTCGTCTTCCAACAGTGGTGAGCTTGCTGCTGCTGCTGTGTGATAACTGTCGTCCAAACACATTGACACTCATGATGAGAATGAGATGATTCACGCGAGTGTAAACTGTAATATATAATTCCAGCGTCACGTAGTTCTTCGGTAATGAAGAGAATTTGATTGGAAAGATTAGGATTACCGGCAGCTTGAGATGCCATGAGCAAGCGGATGAATCCAACAATTCATTTGGATTATCCCAGTAAATATAATGCATTTTCCGGGACATTGTCCTTGGAGCCACCATAAGCTCTAGTATTAGCCCTTTACCGCTCTTTTCATACGGTCTAATTAGAGGTTCAATAATATTCACAAATTTTTCCGTACGATTTTTGCGTCTCACAGGCTTATTTGGATCATAGTACAATCGATGTGCATTCGTACGGCGCAGAATTTCACCATAATGCATGTGATCTGTTAATGTCACATTAGCGGTTTCTGGATCTCTATGGAATATCAAAGATGCCAAATCTGCAGCCAAGCGAAACTACTTGTCACCAATAGTCATTGTATCTCCATTGAAGATCACCTCAGCATTTCCAATTTTCCATTGGTCATCCACTCTTCGAACCCCAAATTGTTTATCCAAATGTTTTTCTTTTTTTGTGCCGAACATGTTCAGATACGACTGGCGAACATTCCCAACATCCGATTAAGGGGATGATTCATCAGCTGCGTCTGCGAGCACTGAGGCCACCGCATTCTTGGAGTCGTCGTGTTGACTGCTTAACAGTTCAGGAGTACTTGTTGTTGTAATTTCTTGTTTATAATCGTTCACTCCTCCCTCCTCCGCCTCCTCTTTTTTCATAATAATATTTTCATTTATTTTTTTTTTTTCGTTTTCTTCTGAATTGCACCTTGATCAATCAATTTTTCAAGAGGAGTAATTACAGGTTTCAAGGCCTCATTCATAGTTCGTTCGGCCATATCTTTGCTCATCTTTAATGTTTGATATTTATGACGAATTGCTTTGCTTGCCTCTGCAATGTGATGCAATACATCAGACTCCTCTTGCAAGACTGTTGGCCGCATGTGGAAGGTTTTACGTTCAGTTCCACACCGCCTCGAGTCCCAATCATCACCTTGTTTTCATATATAGAAAACAATCAAATTCTCGTCCATAGCGTCCTTCATGTAATTCACAGTTTTGTTGACGGTGATGAACCCATGTTTATCATTATTTCAACAAGCAGAGCACAAATCTTTGAACTCTGGGTGTGGCATGTCTGTATTAACATGATCTTGATAAATGTGTTTGAAATTTATTTCATCCTGATGGAAGAGAATGAGTAAATTTGTATTATCACGTATCAAGCGTTTTGGAATACGTGCATAGATCTGACAGAGATAAAAGCAGTCTACACTTTGATGGCGCCCATGCAAAAGAATGCACGCATATTATCCTGTTTTTCACACGCGACATCATCAAATATCATAAGAGAATTTGGATGAGTTTCCTCGGGTCTGACCACCTCTTCATCATCATTAAATGAAAAATAGCCAATATTTTTCACTGTTGTCAATATTTTTTTTAAAAACTGATATTTGGGTTGATTTAAGGACTTGGAGTAAACATAGACGTTTTGAAATCTCAGCTCATTAGGATGGGTAATGAGAGCGAACAGCGCATTCGTTTTACCACAGTTTGAGGGTATATAACAGATAATTGCACGTACGGTATTGGGTAAAAGTGGGCCATGACGATTCTTTTGTTTATCTTTCTTTTTCTCTGTTATCTTATCGAAATTCATCATTGGCAGCTTCGAACTCTGCTGCTTGAACTCAATCTTGACGCCTGCTAGCAAGCTCCATAGATACATAACATTTATAGACTTGCACTTCAGTCTGTGCAAGAGCGCGGTGGTGTGCAAACGTCTTAGAACGCGGAAGGGTAAAGGAATTGTCAACGACATCATCAACAAGTTACCCATTGAATTACATATACCGGGCTACCAGTATTGTGGACAGGGTACCAAGTTGGCTAGACGATTAGCACGCGGTGATCCTGGGATAAATTCATCGTATAAAGCGTGTAAAGAGCACGATATAGCATATTCGAAAAATAGAGAAAATTTGCCAGCTAGACACACCGTTGATAGAATTCTGGAAGATAAATCTCTGCGCAGGGTTTTTGCTAAAGACGCTAGTGTTGGTGAGAAGGCGGCTGCTTGGAGTGTGAGTAACCTCATGAAGATGAAACATAAATTCGGTATGGGGCTAAACATTAGTGCTGGTGCGAAGAAAAAGAGAAAAACTGCAGGCTGTGGTGGTGGTGGTGGTGGTGGTGGGAAGAAACATAGAGGGGGAAGTGTGAAGAAACAGATACCACTGCGACAGATTATACGAGCAGCCAAACGCTCCATGCAGCCTGGCCCCAATGCTGTGATGAGTTGGAGGGAGGAAAAAAATGTTGGAGGGAGGAAAAAAATGAAGCCGACGACTCGAATTCTCCCCATCCCATCAAAAATTGGGCGAATTTTACCAGCATTTGTAATTCCATTATTGGCAGGACTCAGTGCAACAGGTGCCCTAACTGGTGGAGCTGCTGGTATAGCCAAAGCTATCAACATTTCTAAACATGCCAAAGCCGAACTGGAAGAGAGGAAACGTGACAACCGCACCATGGAATCCATCGCTCTCGGCAAGGGAATATACTTAAAACCCTATAAGTCTGGCCTGGGTCTACATTTGAATCCAAAAAACTTGTAAAACTACCGCACCGAGCTCTCACAGATGGTGATTTGATGAAGTATGCCAGCATCATGAAAATTCCACATTTTCGCGGAGTTTATATGAGAAATGCGTTATCTCGAGGTGGACCCTAGAAATGTGAAACAGCTATAGTGAGTCTTGATTATAAAGATGGTCCCGGCACTCATTGGGTTGCATATAAAAAGAAGAATCTTGAAGTGACCTATTTTGATAGCTATGGCAATTTGCGTCCACCTCAAGAGTTGATTAATTACTTCGGTGGTGGTAGTGTTGTGAAATATAATCCTAAAAATTATCAAGACAATGATACTATTATCTGTGGGCATTTATGTTTGAAATTTCTAGCTGGTGAAATGATATAAAGCTGCAAAAAGTTCATAGTTATATCAGTTGAGTGTTGACTATCATGAGTAATTCATTTACCTTGACCCTGTCGGGCCGATCTTCTATACTAGAGGCCCGCTATTTCCCGCCGATTGAATTATCACCAGAGAAATTGTATAGTGTGGGGCTTGTTCAATTGCTCACCGACAATTCAATTCCTAATATCGACGAAAGATCTAATAAATTTTACATTGAAAAAAGACGGATTGGTGATAAAATTGACTATACCAACTGGAAGCTATGAAATTACTGATATTGAAATTTTTTGAAAGATCAATTATCAGTGTATGAAATTCCCTGCACTTTACGGGCAAATGATCAGACGCTCAAGACGGTGATTGAAGTACCCAAGGATGTGGTGATAAATTTCAGGCCGTTGGACTCCATTGGGCAACTGCTTGGTTTTGAAGGACAAGTTCTAGCATATTCAACATTTTACGAATCTACCACGCCTCCAGATATCATTCATGTGAACTCTCTACGTATTGAGTGTAATCTAACTGCAGAAGTCTACATTAACAATCGACGTGTGCATACAATTCACGAATTCTTCCCAAGCATTCCACCTGGATATAAGATCATTGAAGCACCTGCTCAGGTCATTTACTTGCCAATCGTGGTGCGGCCAATAGACCATCTGCAATTGAGAATTGTCGATCAAGACGATCGCCCTATGAATTTCCGTGGCGAAGTCATCACAATACGACTTCATATAAGAGTTCATTGAATAATGGGTATTGTGTTTGAGGGGAGGAAAGTCGGTCGCAGTTATCAAAGTGAGGACTCATGCCGGTAAGCGAACAGTCGTCGAGTGCATCTCACGAAGCTGGCATTGGAGAACATCAAGTTCCTGCGTACTCTGGGACTAAGAATTCGCGGAAAAGGAGGAAAGTGAGGATTTGCTGTGTCTTCATCGCCTGCTGTTACTGTCATCTGCCATGGAAGAGATCCTGAACATTCAGAAGCGGACAATCATTGATGAGTCGATTGCTCATTAGGAGATTTATTCGCACCAACCATTTGCATCATCTTCCTTCAACAGCAATGACGAAATCCGTATTTCTGTACAACATCAGGATCTCTATGTGCTGCCATGCAAGTGTTCATTTCACCTTTGTGGTAGATTAACTAAAGCCGTATTATCTTTGTTCCAGATACACAACTTGTGAATAATGCCATCTGTCATTTATTCGAGGAAATACCCTATGAATTAAATTAAGTGGAAATTGATAGGCGTAAACATGTTGGCTAAACAACATTAATGAAAAATTACATCTCTCAGAGACCTAGCCAGAAATATCTCATGCAAAATGCGTGCAGCAGAATTGACAACGAGAAGAAAATGACTGATGAGGCAGGATATTTTGAGGTATCCATTCCCCTGAGCATGATTTTAGGATACGCTGAAGATTATCAGAGAATTGTTGTGAATGCAAAGCATGAGTTAATCGTATCATGTTCACACAGTGACTTTGATGCTATATTCCAAGCCAATGGGGGACCACAAGCTGAACAATTCAAGATCACAATCACCAAGATCGATTGGATGCTACCCTACATTAAACCTGCTGACACTCGAAAAGTACAGCTTCTCAATCAGATTTCAAAAGACACGGTGGTGCCGCTTAGCTTTCGCTCTTGGGCATTGTACGAGTATCCTCTGCTGCCGAGCACAACGAACCATGCCTGGACTGTGAAATGCTCAATGCAATTGGAGAAACCGCGTTACGTCATTCTCGGCTTTCAAGTAGCTAGAAAAAATCAGGCTTTGAAGGATGCCAGTGCATTCGATCATTGTAATATTCGAGAAATCAAATTATTCTTGAATTCGCAAAGTTATCTATATGGAAATCTGAATTTGGACATTGAACACAACCAATCAGCTCATTTCTACGATATGCACACCAGCTTCCAAGCCCAGTATTACCATAAAGAGCCTGAACCACTATTCAGCAGAGTGGACTACTTGAAAACAGCACCCCTCATCGTCATCGATTGCTCCAAGCAGAAACAGTTCTTGAAAACCGGCCCTGTGGACATTCGTCTGGAGTTTGTATCATCGCAGAGGACGCCAACACCGCAGCCTACTACTTGATCTTACACGATCGAGTTATCAAATATAGCTTACTCACCGGCAGCGTCAAGAAACTCATTTAAAAAATAAATGTATTCATTCAACTGAATAAAGAAACAATAATTGAAGGAAAAGAAAAAGTTTTTATTTCTCAGCAACAAAATCATGACCAAGAGCCGAGTCTGCCTCGGTTTTCAATGATTCAAACATTATGTTTATACCGAGTTTCACTTCATGTAGAATGCCTCGCATGGGGGCTGCTGGACTTTTCTCGTACAGATTTGGGCCCCTTTTTCTCTTGAATCCACTGCTCCATGAACTAACCCAACGATCTCGCACAAAATCATCACCCACTCTCACTATCAATTCTTCAATGCAATTATGAATAACAGCCAGCTTTTTCGTAATGTGGATGGATAATGGTAGGAGTGAGTCATCTGCAGCATCTTCCTCATTCTTCTTTCTCACAGCAGCATAATTCCTCTTTAAAAACTGCACATCACTGATGACACTGCAGATATTTTCCGGTGGTACATCACCAAAATGCTTCTCCACTATATCCTCAAAGTCGGGACAGTACGGTGGAGTACTATTCAAATAGCGTATATCGTCTGGTGAGAGATTCTCCATGATTACAACTAAAGTTCTCCCTAAAAATTTGCGATTTATATCACCTCATCCGCTCCACCAGTCTATCCAAATTTTGTTACAACTGAAACTTTATTTTCGGAAAGCATTATTGCTTCCTTGAAAAGCACCCACATTCGTAACGATCAAATTCTTCGGAGAAATTCTTTATACGTACTGCGACGTAATTTTCGAAGGTTCACGGAACCCTTCATCCATCAGCCCGCCCTCTGGCACCAAATCACTCAGAAAATAAAATCAGAAAATTTAGTCAGGCGCCAGGGGATGAAACTGGGATCCTCAGCAAAAAAAAAATAAATAAATAAAATAAGAATTGTCGGGGAGAACAATATTTAATAAAAAAAAATCAGTCTCGATACATTAAAAAAATTATAAAATAAAATCCCCTCAATTCGACCATGCGTTACGGAACATTTAAATTGATCAGTCAAGTCAAATCGTCTGATAAAATTTATACAGGTTTTTCTGAAGTCTAGAAATTTTCAAAATAAATAAATTAATAAATAATTGAATAATCACAGAAGTCAGAATTAATTAAAATATCAAACAACTGAGTCATGAGACTCGAGTTGTTATTATCAACAAAACTAAAGAAAAATTAACGGAAAACAAATGAGTTACAAAACTCAATTGTTAGCAGTCGAAGAAGTCAAAAGTTTTATCAGAAATACTTTACAAGAAATTGTCACATTAATTCAATGGCGAGAATCACCAGGTTTTGCGACACAAACTTTGTAACGGGATTTTCGGAAATCCCGCACATTAAACTAAACTTTGGGTTACGTTCTCTAAAAATCCTGCCACCTCGACCCTCTCCCGGGAATTCCTCGAATCGTCGAAGGGTGTGGGGACTGGGGCCCGAGTGCTTAGGGTGTTAGGAGGCCTGAAGACAGGCAACAGCACAG
>NW_011887762.1:1307728-1346120 GCF_000806365.1 Fopius arisanus | reverse complement strand
TTTTGGTCCACAAAAAGCTAGCTGGCGCCCGCAGTAATTCGGTTGAAATTTAGGATGCGAGCACGGGAACGGGCGAAGGTAATAACTATCGCCGATCTTCGGGACGAGATCGGGAAAAGTGTTACAACTTATCATACAGAAGTCGCAAAATAAAATAGTAATTAATAAAAATTAACAAGATGAAATCCACTAATAAATATGAATGAGAGAGAGAGTCAAAATTCACTGAAGAGAGTGGTCAGAGATTCACTAATAGAACAATCAACTAATAGTCCTATAGGACTCGGGTGTACGTAACACCAAATAATTAAACTGAATCTCTGCCCACTAAAATTATAAATCACAATGAAATAATTCGGCCACCACGCTCACCCAAAACTTCCGAAATCTCCTCAAAGTTCTCACAATCCTTTAGAAATGAGATAAACTTGGAATAGCGTCCTTATTTCCCGATAGCGTCTTTCGATCTCAGAATTGTTAATCGATCCGCTCACTTTCTCCACCACACGGGAAGTAATTTCTAAAACGCACGTGAACTGGCAACAGGTAGGTAACGCGGTTACTTAGATGATTGGGGGGGATGACAACGTCATCATCCACCAATCCCAATCAAACGGCCATGCGCGACACAGACAATAATTTTTACACGCATACGCTACGAATTTTTGCGATGCTCCATCTCAATTTCTTTAATTATCATAAATGATAATATATCCTCAGCGCTGCCTAATAAATATAAAATAATTTTCCACGTTACAGACTACCTTGAGAGAATAGTAACTCTCCTCCACAATAATCCTTATCCTATTTTTCAATAATTACCAATCCGCCTCGTGTTCTGGTGATACGTCACTTCCGCGGTAATTGATAGCTGGATTGTGGCTCCATTGTCGGCCATATCGAAAATCCAGTTATCATCAGAAATTAGGAGTTCGATGACATCTCTCGGCGTCCATTGATCCTCGTCGATGTCCTCAGAATGGAACGCGGTGGCGCATAATTCAAAATTAAACAAAATACAATCAAACATATGGTCTCCTCTCTTCTCAAAACTCTCGCCATTGAAGGTGACTTCCCGTCTGGTGGAAGTCTCTGAAATCGCGAAACGGTCGAGAACCAGTAACTGGTAAATACCACGTTACAGTACATTCCAATAAATCATTATTCATGCAACTTAGAATTCCATCATCTGAGCTGATGAGGTGAATGACTCTTGCACTTGTCCACATGAACTTTTCCATCACTATGTCATGATCGCAGCGAGGTCACTACCAATGTTAATGTGAGGCGTACGTGCTCATCGGTAAACGCACAAACATACAGAAAGCATTCGAAAATCACTGAGTCGCAGGTAATTTTATTGAAAAATTCAATTGATTCGTGTCGGTTTTCTTATCATTAATTGTCTAATTGTAAAAATCCAATTAAATGAAGTAATTGATGTTCCATTTAGATTGGAAACATTCAGTTCAAAAGTGCACAATTAATTTCTGTTTTGTTCAATGTGATGAGATTAATGTAAAACCCAAAAAGAAAGATCATTCCAAATTACTAAACTTGTGTAATGTTGCATGGTATCATCTTTTGAAGACTATGGTGGAATATTGATTCCACTTCGAAAACGATTCACTGCGCATCCAAGAGGCCGAGTGTTTTGTTTATACGGCGCGTACGTGCTCACCGGTAAACACACGCGGCCACGTGAGAGGTGGACCAGTTCGCACTTATATCTTAATGAGAGAGAGAGAGAGAAGTATCGAGTTTAAAATCATTCCTCAGATTTGATAAGAAAAAAATTCATCTTTCTCATTATTAGTTTCTACTACTCATGATGATTTTGAAGACGAAATTTCAAAATCATGAATAAATTTGTTGTAATTATGATTATTTAGGTGGCATAAAAGAAAAAAAATTCATCGGCAATAGAACGTCTGAAAATTTTAGCAACTACGATTGTCAGCTATGAAATATTAGATATTAGACATCCGATATTTGATAGTATACATCACATACTAGATATTAGATATCAGATATCATATGGTGGATACCCCCCCCCCCTTCCCCTCCACGGCATTCTGGCCCATAATGGAGCCTCGAACATTACCACCGTGAGGCCGATAAAGAAGACGCCCCCATACATTGCCGACCGATGACCTAGCAGATTTCTGCATTGTCCTCCCCCGCAACCTCACCCTCCCCCCGCTCCGCACCCCCTCAGATCTCTATGTCCAGAACCGGTATAGTCTATCTACTTATGGGGTTCTAGACCACTTACTAGTGTGTCTCCGTATCGATATTTTCGGTGTTGATGCACGTCGAGGCAAGTTTCAGATCCTATTTCAATCAAATATTCTGCGTATCGATCATGGACACTCGAGTTGGAAGACCAATGACTACAATAATAGACTATTCGATCGAGCGCTACTTTGAAAAGTCTCACGTGGGTGTTTTGGAATCAGGCCAGCTGAAGTAATTTTACGTGAGCGTTGATAATAATTGGTTTTCGATTCTCGATGTGGCACGATTTCACATTTAGCAGGGATATAGTAGTCAAATTGGTGTTTAGTGTTCCACAGTCATAAGCGATAAACCCGTGGGTCGTTGATATGAGGGCAAAGGTTTTGTAACTGTTGTCAGATACATCTGAAACAAGATTCATGTCCATTTTTGTTAGTTACTACAGTATGTCTTCGCGGAATCTGTGTTTCTTTTTGTGCTGCGGGCGTGTTTCCCTCCTCCGTATTCGTAAGTGGTTGCATACAAGAAAAAATACGTGTGCTGGATTGTCGTTTACCGTGATCGGTGATGTGTCAAAATCATTTTTATACTATAGTTTCATATATATGCAGCAGTTTCCATTTCGCAAATCTCATCATATACCTCATCATATCTGTGGGTACTATCATCTTCGAGTTCGTGGTGACGTGAAGGTTTGTAGGTTTGTGAGTGGTTCTTCACCAACGCCTCTACTTGTAAGGCCTGGTTAAGTGTGCATCCGTAGGTTTCTTGTCGTAATCCTCCATGGAGCAATCAACGAGTTCGCAAGACACGATAGTCTTTAAAGAGAGTATGCTTCGTGTGTCTGAATCATAGATTTTGGATGCTATGTGGAAGATATTGAGGAGTCATTGCTCCATCTCTAGGAGATCACTTTCCCCTTCGCCCCATTCGATTCCGTGATTTAGACTGGTTTTTTGCCTGTTAGACCTCGGGATTTGTCTTGGAATTTCATTGATCGAGTGTTCAGGCTTAATAATCCAGTTAGCGTTGACCGAATTCTCCACACCTGCTACTGCAATTTCTTTAGATATTGAAAAGCCATAATCATCTACAAAACCCTGTATGTCTTGTCACGGGCATCGCTTATGGTGGAACGCGAAAGAGAGGGGGACCGCGCCCAACTAGTAGTTCCACAATTTGTGGAGAAAAAAGAAATTAATCAATAAAATATTAAATGATTAAATCAATGACCGAGTTTTTTTTTAGATGTTCCCCACATCGGCCGGAGGTCAGGCCCAGTGCGGATAGAATTTAGGGGAGGTTAAGGTAAGAGGATAAATTTCGGAGGGATTAATTATAGGGGAAATCGTGTCGGGTTTTCTAATCGCGCCGCGAAGAGGGATAATTAAAATTATCATCCGGCGTCGGCTAGAAGAACTCCGTTCGCGAAATCTTCCCCGGTTGAATAGTCTGGCTGCGAGTGCCAGCACCCAGAGAGAGGGATGCGTGAGGTAGTTTTCAGGTACGTTTAAGGGTGGAAGGTCAATAGGGGTGTCACGACCAACACCCCACTGAATTGCCAATTGTGTTTGTCGGGTAGGGTATTTTTCGGTAGCAATTTGTTGTCCTCGGATGATAACCGGGGAGATAACCGGGAAGACTAGCTGCGATAATCGCGTGAGGGTAGAAATTGGAAAAATTTATTTTTCCCCCATTCAAATTTGAATGAGGAGGTTTAGCGCGCTGGGCAACACTGACGCCGCCGCAGCTAATCCACCAGAACTAACGTTATGGCGAGGCATGAGTTCCGCCATCTTTTTGGCAGTTATCGCCAGGACACGAAAGTGATAAGAGGGTTTTTTTTGTGTCTCACGGGCCAACGACAAGACGCCATGGGAGGATCCCACCCCGGGCACAAAACTGCCAAGGTGCCAAGGTGAGAGAAAACCCTGATTAGTTTTTTTTTCCGTCACCCCGTTGACTGGAGACCCGTTTTAAGATTCGCGGGTGATCAAATATCCCGCTCGATCAACGGATCGAACGGCGTCTTCCCTCCGTCGAGGTGTTCGCGAGTGTTTTTCGGCCATGGTTTATTCGGAAACCACAGCCGATCGCATGTGGACAGTTCGTTCATCTCCAGGGGACCGTCCCCGTGGGAGTTTGGTGGTCACTGGGCGAAAATTCCAGTAAAAATCCCGGGGCAAACCGTCGAAAACCGCCATGGGACGTAAGGATTTTTCTCGTTTGGCCGTGACCAAGCATACATACCGTCGAGGTCTTCGGTATTTGCCCCACTACGCCTCGATTACCGTTGAGCGAGAACTCTGGCTCAACGGTATCGGAAAATTCCTGTTCCGAAAAAACGGAGATATCTCGGTCCTCGTACGCGGTGGAGATCCCCAATTTTGGGAGACGATTCGTTCATCCCCAGGGGACCGTCCCCGTGAGAGTTTGGTGGTTTGGTGGATGTGCGTGAGTTATCCCCCTCGGTGGTGGAGTTTATTCGAGTTTGATCGGGTGACCCGTAATCGCCCTGAAAAATTAAACCCATTAAAAACTTATCCTCATGCGCGCCATGCACGTTGAGCGTAGCGCCGTCTCTCTCGCGCGCTATCCCTATCTCTCTCTCTCTCTCCTTCACCGCTTCGTTCAGGCCCTCTCCGAGGAGTTTCTCGGTAGGCATTTTTTGGATTACATGGGGCTGGGAGGATCCCCGAGCCTCCCTAGAGGCTTTGCGGACCTACGTGGAGACTTTTCATGGTGACGATTTATCGTTAATTATTTCAACGGGGCCTCTAGATTTTCGTGTGGAAATTCCGAGCCTCATTCGATGGCTCGCGGAATCACTTCGGGGTCTTCTCGATTATACCGTTGACCTCTGTCAACTGGAAAAAATCTCGAACCTCCCTCGAGGTCTCGCGGATTCACGTGGAAATTTTTTTTTTCATTGTTTAAAACGGGTAGAATTTAATTCTACGGGACCTCCGACCCTTTTGGGACATCCCGAGCATCGTCAGATGCCTCATGGGCCTGATTAGGCTTTCCTTTTTTTTTGTACCGTTGACCTCGGTCAATTGGGGAGAATTTTAGACATTCTTGAGGCCGTCGAATAAACAGTCAATAGAGTATATTTTTTGTGTATTTTTCTCTTTTTTTAGGCCATTTTTTCCCTTTTTCCCGAATCCACCCCTCTCCCCGCAACCTAGCATACTGAGCAGCGCAGGCATCCGTTACCTCTCCCTTAACCCCCTCGCTGAGCTAGATTAAGTAAGTTTTAGGGTTCCATTTTTGATTTTCCCTTAACTTAAGCTTCGAGTTGCTGATTTCTCGACTTCAGAAACTTAGCTGGCGCCCGGCAACTTTTTTAGGTTCCGATTTTTGTCCGTGTTTTTTTTTGTATCGGCGAAGAGCCCATAGGGAAGAAGGGCGAAGGTGACAGGCATTTTCGGTCGTTAGAAAATGTCACGCCACAGTCTACGACGATACCGCTTCGCATTCGATTATCCTCCACTCTCTGGAAGGTAGAGGAAAGGAACGAAAAACTTTTTACTGACCCGACTTTTGTGAAAATTGCATAGATGCATGGGTGCAATTGTACTAATAAAGTGGGTGCATTAATATCGATCATAGCGATACTGTTTTATGCATAGATTTCCCTGCGTCTGAATCCCGACGTATCCTTGTGGTACGAAGACAAGCTTGAACCTGTTAGCGTGTACTCTTATTTGATTGGCTTTGATATCTATTTTAACATTCCCATTAGACATGACTTATTTGATTTGTGATGGCCCAACGTGATAATCATCCTATTTGCCCTATCTGTTTTCCTTCAATAAATAAACCCAATCTTTAAGTTTGAATTTCTAAACGTTGATTTTCTTATCATAGTATTTTTTTAATCTTTCCTTAGCTTTTATTAAGTTTTTCCGGGCTAAGTATCGAATATGTTGTAATTTGATGATAAAATTTTGTCCGCAGCAATGGTAAGTTTTTAATTGATCATACGAAAAGGCTGGAGGTATTCAGGCTGTTTTACCGTAAAGCAGTTCAAACGGGGCGAACTGTGTACTCCCATGTACGCCCGTATTATACGAAAACATTGCATAATTTAATAACCTACTCCATTCGCTTGCCGCAGTACTAAAATGCCGATGATAATCACCTAAAACTCGGTGAGATCTTGCCAATGCCCCGTTGGATTGAGAGTGATACGCCATGGTGCGTAGTAGTTTGATTTTGAAACACTTTGATAATGACCTCATTTGTTTGCTCATGAAGTTGGCTTCTTGGTCGGTCAGGATCGTGTGGGGCGTCCCACGGAGAAAAGAGATATTTTGCGATAGTACTGGCTACTTCAGCGGCACTCGCTACTTTGATTGGAGCGGCCATGCAATATTTGGTCAACTCATCCTGCATGGTTAACATGTATATATTGCCGAATTCAGATCTAGGTAAGGGCCCGCCAATATCCAAGGTGACTCGATCAAAAGCGTCGAGTGACGTATTAGTTATAATCATGGGCTGCTTTTTCTTCATTCGCAATAATTTTGTCTGGTGGCAACTAGCGTACATTCTACAAAATCCCTTACTTCCCTTTTTATGCCGTACCATAAGTAATTTTGCTTCAATCGAGCACATGTTTCTGTTACTTCCTTGTGGTCACCTACTGCAGATGCATGTGTTTCTGTGATTATTTCCGATCTGTCAACTCTTCAAGGGATTTTGATTGTTTTTGCATATTATAGGCTTAATATCGATATCCTAAAAAAATCCGATTATTTTTCTTTTAAACTCCACCCATAAAGTTGTATAGATGCTTTCGGGGGAAAGTGAAAAATTAACGAATTTGCTTTGATGTTTCATCAACAAGTTTTTTACTGTCTCCAGTATTCCTTTTAGTGGTTTTTCGATCCAAAATAATTTGGTAGTAGGTCACCCTTTTTCCACGGTATACCCATATTTCTCCCGGTTTTACGGATCCAGCAGGGAAACTTTTGAGTTTACCATGTTTATTCCAGAGCCGGGAACCCACGTCAATGGCCTCCCCTTCTGGAGTGAGAAAACAAGCTCTTACCCCAGATCGTAAGCTTATATTATCCGTTATTTCCCTAAAATTTTCAGGGTTTTTCCGGGCATCCAGGTTTGTTACTGGCCGGCTTTTTTCCAAAGGTGCGGCCTCGTCTTCTGGTATGCTGGGTAACGGTATGCGGTATATAAAAATACATATTTTTGTCTCATTTTAATATTTGGAGTACGATTGTCTACGCGTAGCGTTTGTAACTCCTCTTTTTCCATTAGTTTTTTATTACGTCGCAATCTGGAAGCGACCGAATTCCTGGTTACGTCAGTGGGATTTTTTATCATGTGAACTTGCACTTGGGGTTGGTGTGGTCATGCTGCGTCTAACCACATTGACATTTTTCTCGTCATTGTCTATTTCGGGTGTTTGTTCCATGTTACTGGTTTTCGAGAGACGGCGTCGGCGTTAACATTGATACTACCTTATTTATACACGATTTTATACTCATATTCTTCTAGCCTTATTCTCGAGGGCAGTAATCGAGACTCGAAAAGGATGTCATTTTCTAAAAGGGCCGTTAAAGGCCGAGCTATTTTTGAAAAACCATCAATGAGTCGCCTACAGGTACCGACTAACCCTAAAAATTGTTTTATAGTTTTGGGATTTTTCGGAGCGGGGAATTTCCTGCTTTTGTTTTGTATGGGTTAGGTCGGATACCGTCTTGAACAATTATCTGTCCGAAATAGGTAACCTGTTACTTTAAAAACTCGCCCTTGTCTGGTTGCAATTTCAAATTCGCTTGCCTTAACCGCTCGACTAACTTCATGAATTTACACCTATTTTTTCTGAATAATTTTGCCTATATAACGGTATCATTTAAATAAACAAACAGTTCCTGTCCTTGTAGTCCAGTCAGTGTCTGGTTCATTAATCCTTCCAACGTCGCTGATGCGTTTTCAAGTCCGAAGGGCATTCGATTGTACCCGCAATGACTGTGCGGAGTGGAAAAAGTGATTTCTTCTCTGACGTGCATCGTTTTTTTTGGAGAGAGAGAGAGTCGCGCCAAACCCGCGGATCCCACAACAATTGGAGAAAAAATAAAAATAATTAAACATTAAACTAAAATTAAAATATAGTTCCGCGATCATCCCGGTTGAAACGGAGGCTACGCTAAGGCGGTTTAAAGTTTTAGGAATTTCCCTGCTAATTCCGGAATTAGCAGGAGATTAGGGAATTTTAAGGGAACTTACGGTGGGAAAAATTACAAGGGTTATTCCCTGCCGAATTAGCAGGAGATTAGGGAATTTTAGGGGAACTTACGGTGGGAAAAATTACAAGGGTTATTCCCTTCCGAATCAGCAGGAGATTAGAGATTTATTAAGGACAGTTTAGGATTTTGGGATTAGTAATTAGGGTGGGAAATTGTGTCGGTCCTCAATCTCGTCGCGAAGAGGGATAGTATAAAATTATCATCCGACGTAGATTTGGGGGTTATTCCGTTCGCGAAATCTTCCCGGGATGAACCGTCGGGCTGCGAGTGCCAGCACCCCTGAAAGAGGGATTCGTGAGAAATTTTATTTACGGGTTATTGTTGGAAGGTCGGTGGGGGTGGTACGACCGACACCTCCCCGAATTACCGTCTTAGGTTGAGTTATTTAGGGTTAGAGTGTCCACGAATCCCTGGGGGAAACAACCGGGAAAGACTAGCCAGGATAATTGGGGTAGTTGGGTTAATTATTAAAAATTCGATTCCCCCATTCAAATTTGAATGGGGAGAAATTAGCGCGTCAGCACAATTAGCGCAGTCGCATTCAATCCACCGGAACTAACGTTCCGGCGAGACACGAGTTCCGCCATATTTTGGCAGTTATCGCGAGTAAGGACCAACGGACGAGTTTTCCGCAGAGAAAGGAAGAAAGGCAAGGAGAAGACAATGGGAAGATCCCATCCGACGCGGAAATCGCGTGGAAAGGTGAGGGAATTTTCTTAAATTCATCCCAGTAATACCGGTTACTGGAGATCGCATATTTAATTCGGTTCGCGAGTGAATTAGTCCTGTTCGATCGACGGATCGAACAATGTTTCCCTCCGTTGAGGTGTTCGCGAGTGTTTTCTCGGCCATGGTTTATCCGAAAACCATGGTTGATCGCGTGTGGAGGATTATTCGTCTCACAGGGCCGTCCCTGTGGAGGTTTTGGGGCATATCGCGCAAGAACACGTGTGGAAATCCCGGGGGAAACCGTCGAAAACCCCCGTGGAGACGTGAGGAATTTGCTCGGGTAACCTTAAGGGGTGTTCATGCTGTCGAGGCTTCGAGTGTTTTCCCCCACTCCGCTCCGCTCAACGTTGAGTGTGAATTCCAGCACAACGGTGCTGAGAAAATCCCGTTTCCGAAAAACGGAGATATTGCGATCCCCTTGCACGGTGGAGTTCCCCAATTTTGGGAGGATGTGCGCGAATATTCCCCCTCACCGGTGGAGTTTATCCGATGCCGATCGGTGGAGGCATTGAGGCGTCGCGAATTTTTACACGTCCGAAAATTTTCTAACGCGTGCCGTGAGCGTTGGGCGTAGTGCGATCTCTCTCGCACATCATCTTCCATCTCTCTCTCGCTCTCATATAACGCCTCTTCCAGGCTCGCCGAGAATTTCCTCGGTGATACCAAAAATTCACGACCGACAGTAGTGGTTGAGCGAGTAAGGTGTTGCTCCGGCGGACATCTAAGCTAAGCAACGTTTCGTTGGGTTAGTACTTGGATGGGTGACCGCTTAGGAACACCGCTCGCTCAAAAATTGCTGAGCGGAAGGCTCGGATGTAGAGACCCAGTGTATCCTTCTCGTCAGTGTGACAGCAGGGTACACTAGGACCCTACACGATCGGCCGACTGTACGGTTGAGGTTTTCCATGGTTTCCCTCAGCCCCCGTGCAAATGCAGTACAGTTAGTTTACAGAAAAAGTCGGCCCCATGGCTCCGCAGGGGAAGGGAACAAAATGTAAAGACCCGAAAGGGTATACATGTGGAATAATAAATAAATAAATACTAGAAATTCACATATAATGAATTTAATTCTTTTTTTTGGGATTAATCCCGGACCTCTTCCGAGGGCCCGCGGAATTACGTAGAGTTAGAATTTATAATTCCTCCAGGGGAAAAACTTATTATTAGCCCTTCTATGGGGCCCTAGCTTTTTTGGGAAAATCCCGAGCCTCTCCTGAGGACTCGTGGAATTATGGGGAGGTTTTCTGTGGGACAAAATTACAGTCAATTATTTAAACAGGATCCTGAATTTTCGGAGAAATCCCGAGCACCTTCCGGTGCCTCGCGCACTTAAATGGGGTTCTTTTCTTCTTTTTGGAAATTATCACCGCCATAGCGGGTGCGTTACATACCATTGGCTGTGGTCAACTGGGAGATTTCCGACATCCGTGTTCGGGTTCTATTTAATAAAAATTAGTTAGTTTTGGAAACGTTAGTACAGTTTTGAGAAATTATTTTTTTGAACATTTTCACCCTTTTCCCCGAATCCACCCCTCTCTCGACAACCTAGCATACTGAGCAGCGCAGGCATCCGTAACCTCTCCCTCAACCCCCTTGCTGAATTAGATATAAGTACGGGTTAGTGATACGTTTTTCGGTTTTAATCTAGATTTAAGTTTTCGAGTTGCTGATTCCTCGATCCTGAAAATTAGCTGGCGCCCGGCAACGTTTTTAGGTCTCAATTTAGTGAAGTTTTTGCATCGGCAGGGAGGCCAGAGGGAGGAAGGGCGAAGGTGATGGGCATTTTCGGTCGGTTAGAAAATGTCACGTCACACTTTTTTATCTTTGGTTCCATTTGATGAAATCAAGATGCTAAATTAAACACCGAAAAATACCTCGCACCTGGGCGCTGATCCGAAATTTAATTCATTTGGGGAAGTGGATACGCTTCTCCGACTGTTTTTTTTTGTTTCACGAGCGAAAATCCATTACTAATCGCCATCATTAATTTCCCTGTGAATCATTTTTTCTGAACCACCCATAATGGAGAATTGTAAGGGGATTTAGAAGTCAAAATTATCGCAGTGTCTAACATATCATTTATTTGTTTACAAATTTCTTTTTTGTGAACTGGAGGGAATCTGTACCGTTTAGTATTTATCGCGGCAGAATCTATCGTTACAATTTTATGAATTATTTTGTCGGTGCGCCCCAATAGCTCTCCAGGTATATGGAGGACGTCCTGTGTATATACCTTCCTCGGAATTTAAATGGCCTAATCTAAGTAACCCCTTTAATATCTCAGATTGTTCTGAGTTACCGGTTGTGATTAAATGGGAGGTATGATAGACTATTTCATTTTGGGTTAACTCATCGTAATCCTGCAAAACAATCCGAGGGAATTTAATGATTTTTAATGGTGTATCTGTATTTATAGCCTTAAGCAAAACTCGATTATTGCAATTGGCTACTAAGGCTTCGCCTACAAATACCTTACTATTGGTCGGAATTTCGGAAAATATCCTGATTGTGGGGAACTTTGTGCGACGGTTAGATATATTGTTTTCCAGCTACGGGCAAGGAGAATGACAATGTCTTGTGCGGAAAATGGAATGTCAACATTTTTAAATTTTAATTTCTTTGTGAAATAATCAATTCGTGCCGAATGGACTATAAACAATGGCGTACCAATGATTCCGGCTTGTTGAGTACCTAAATCACTGCTTACTATATGGAACAGAGTATCTTGTCCAAAAGGAGATATGAGGGTCGTTCCTTCCGTTAAGAAGCCGACGGAGGCTATTCCGTTGATCCTAATTGCACGGGATGTGTCAATTCTGTCAGTTAGCATTAGCGCGTTTTTTTAAATGAGGTTTATTTCCGCGCCTCTATCAATCATTTGGGTGAACGGCATCGCTCGATTCGTGCGTTGCAAAATTATTGTAGGAGTATTGGCTGCGTTATCTACATTGAATAAATAGTTAAGTTCTCTGCTGGTTGGGTGGGCGGAGCAGCGCAGTGAGCTGCCGTGTTTTCCTAGCGCGTGCTGAGCGCGCAGGGCCGAGATCCGTTTCCCAGATTGGTATTGATTGAATATTGATTTCGTACCGGTATTTCTTTTTCCGACACTCGTGAAGCGTGTGTCCTTTGTCTTTACTATAAGCACAAAGGATTGGTTTTCGGTATTCATTTTTTGCCCAACAAAATTCTTCTGTATGGCCAACCCAAATTTTGTTGTGGTTATGGGGTATGAAAATACCGCTTTAGTGATGGTCAAATGGCAACTCCTACAGTGCCCTGGACCGTGACTGAGGCAGATTAGAAAGGGAAAAAAGAGAGAGAGAGAGGTTGCCTTTAAGTAGGATCTGACTGGATGGGACTAAATACTAAGGGATACAATGGACACTGTCGTGAAGAAATTGGGCCGTAAGTGAAAAACGCCTTAAAAATCCTCTTGAGCTAAGTTTTTATGATGTGTAAGAAAAAACAACAGAACGCACAAATTCGCCAGGAAAATCCTAAGGTAACAGCCCGAAGGGAGTAAATGTATTAGTGAGAAGAGCAGTGCTTTAGTGTAATGTGTTTAGTGTCGACCTACGATTACTGCTGATGAAGTAAAGGAAGGTACCAAAGTGGATGTGGTCACTCTGAAGATTCAAGGAGTAGTTGTTCTCGGAGAAGTTAACAGCCGTGGAAACACTGATGATTAACACCGGAAAACTGGTTCAAGGGTCACAATGCATTAGTAAAAACGACGTCAGGGGTTCCCTCAAAGATAATTGTACAGAGTTGGTAGAGGGGATATCAAGCCTGACGAAAACAGATGCGTTGAATTGGTACTGACAATACCAGGCTTGCGCTGAACTGGTACTGACAAATGTCAGGCCTTGCGAAAACAGATGCGCAGAACTTAGTTAAGGCTGGAATCACTTCGTGAAACTGGGCACAGAAATGAAGCCAAAATATACTGATGTCACACTCTCTAGATAGTCGGCACTACCATTACTACCCTTTTATAAGATAGAAAATCAAAGGGGGGTCTTGACCGTTGGAACGAATGTTGGAGTTGGAGCATAGAGACCAAATACAAATGAACCGGTTCGTTTTTTTGAAACCAAACAGCGTTCGATTTTCCCATCTGTCATGACTGTTGCATAGGATGGCCAGCAGTGGCTAGATGATTTCATTTATTAGTCCTTCACTTTACTACCCTTTTATTAGTTCACTCTCATATTGCATTGAACTCCAAAGGGATTCATGAATTCGTTCTTTCTACATATGACAAGTGGGACGACGGGAGGCCCGCCTGATTTGGTTAGGGTCTTGCTCGTTTTCTCTCCTGCCGCGTAACTTGTGACAGGTACTTGGGGTCTCTCTTCTTTCATCCTTTAGGTGGCCTTCACTCTTTTCCTGCGCCGTGGTCACTATCTTCCTCTTAGTCTCATTGTCGGACTTTTTCGTAACACCCATTTTCTGTCGGCGTTAATTTGGGTATTGATCGCTAAAGACGACCCCGTATCATTTCCCGTAGATCACTTTTCCTTACAGTGATTTTGACGATGGTTTAATTACTGTGAGCTCCTACTTGCCATATGTTCGCCTGCTGCACCTGTTAGTTATTCTTTGTCGATTTTTTGTTTATCAAGTGAAAATGCGTGCATCCCTTTCCTTAAGACATCGATCTGAACTGCGGTATCCGCAACACCTTCTTCACTACTACAACCGTTCGTATTTACGTATCGACTAACAATACTCAATGATGGAATTGGAAGATTCGCGTGTTACGTCTCATATATCAGCCTCTCTCCAATTGTAAATAGGTAACTTGAAAACAGACTGAGAGTTTCATCATAATGAGTCCCCATTTGATGTTTTCTCTTAGAATCGGCTCTCTCTAGAAGTTTTTGTAAAAACATATTTTTCGGTTTATTCGGCTCACGTGAAGATAAATCACTTGTTAATAAATCATTCCTCTCCTTAAAAACCTTAAAGTTTAGCTTAAACTTTCATTGTGTTGGATCAGTTGTTGGCATTGATTTATAATAGGAGAATATTAAGAGAATAATACGAGATTGATTAGGAGTGGCAGATGCATGAAGTCGGTTTATACCTCTACATTGGCGAGTATTACTGCGGTTTCGAACTTTTTCCTTTTTTCACCAAAGTGATCAGTCCGACGATCACTTTGCCTTAAAATCCCCCCTCTGGTTATTGAACAACGTTCAAAGAATCACTAATCAGTTCAGATAGTACAGATGCTGATGAAGAAATTTGGAAACATTATCGAACAGGAGAATATCTCAATGTTGATGGAGAATTATTGTCAGGGCAATCCTTAGCGTGATCTGCAAAGCGATGATATTATTTGAATATATAACCAATATAGAAAAACCGTAAATAAGTATATTTTGTTTCATCTTCATTTTTATATTTTTCCCCCATATATCTGCAGTGAAGTGCTAAAATGAGGTAAGTGCATTTTTAATATTTTTACAAAACTCGGAATATCTGAGTAGCAATTAAATTTACAGTATAATATAAAAATCTATTCTCTATTGAGAAATAAATCAGCTACACAAAAGGTTTTGCGTGATTTTCTTCTCAAATCACTCCTTTTTAAGATAATCCTAATATTATAAAAATATCAAAAACGCACGTATCTCGTTTCACCACTTCGCTGCAGAAATGTTTCTATTCAGTTTTTTTCATCATGAAAAGTGAAAAATCTGCGATTGTTCTCTAAAATCAACGAAACATGATGGACTTTCAAATTATCAGTGTTTAAGCGTAGGATAAAGCTCTAGTGTTTTAGGAAGCGGTTCAATTGCTGATAATTATCATTTCATATACCATAGTGGATACATTCCAAAGCATTTGCCGGCAGTGTATCTCGCAAGTTTTGCAAGGGCTGAGGGTTTATGGAGGTTTCATGCACGAATTTAGCATCTGAACAGGACTCTTCAGGTGATTTTGAAATAGTACTTGAAGATTCAAATGGGGGTCAATGTACTTCCACCTGAACTTCTTCCATTCTTTGTTTTTGCCTTGCAACATGTCCAGTATCAGTTTCCCAGGTCGTTTTCTGTCAGATTTCTTGTCCTCATTGACCTGAAGATGCGCTGTCCGCTGACGCAGGTGAAACTTTCACATGTCTGTCATAATTTTATAAAATCTATCATGGTCCTCGCTTCTTGTTTGCAGGGGGTTTAGATATTTTTATTTCATGTTTGCCGATGTAACATTGCCTTGTCGAGGTATATCAAAAGGAAAAAGGGAAACCCTGATCATTGTAAATTCCATTCACTTTACCTGCAGATTCAAGTTGTTTACTGCCCTTTTGCATAATCGCATTTTCTTTTTCTCCTGATGTTTTTCCATCTTTAATCAAATGCTCAATCACCTTCGTATAGATTTTACGTACTTCTTGAATCTTACATTTCAAATCACTCTGGCCAGTCATCATTCGGCTGGAGTTGGATAACGGCAGATTGAGGTTTCATTGGAATTCTGTCTTTTTTCTTCCAAAATTCTGGATCTCTTCCATTAACAAACATGACTAATTCTCGAATTAAGTCACTCACTATAAAAGTTTAACATTTTTTGGATTTTTTTGGTAACTCCCATAAAGCAATTTCAAGTTCACATTTTCGTCCAATAGGTCCTTCATTTCCTCTGCAGCAAATTTTTGAAGACTTTCAATGATATCCTCATTAATTCGAGCAAAAGATTGGAAGAAGGGGATTGTCGTAGTGATTAAACTTTAATGTATGCTGCAAGTAGTTTGGTAATTTAATCTGATTCTCTTCTTCGAGTGATCTAAAAATAAGTTCACTTTTGTCTTCTTCCATTACGAATTTCTATGCATAAATTCGAAGCAAAGTATGCCAATTTGCGGTCAAAAAAATTCTCCGTTTGCCTCAAACACACCTGTCACAAATGATTCCATAAAAAAGAGGGATTACAAGAAAAATCGTTTGGGGGTTTTTTGTTTCACTCTCTCAAGGAATAATGCGCGCAAAATTGGAAAATCAAAATCAACGTACGGACTAGAAATGACTAAACAAATAATAAATTACACTGATTAAAAATGATGACAGGTACTACCAATGATTACCACTTGATTGCCAAAACATGATTATCACTGTGGTAATCATGTGACGCCAATGATTACCCCGATTTCCCTGCAATTGCTAGTGATTACCAACGGCAGTGACACCGTGATTTCCTCTATGAATAGCCCTTCGTTACAAGAGTGACGCCCGTAACAGCTGAAAAATGAAAAAAATCATACGGGGTTCCTGCTATCGTCGAAAAAAATTCAAAAAATTCAATAATCATTTAATGATGTGTCCAATACTGAAAAAATCGACGATACAATCGAAAGAGGGGAATGTTTTAATCTTGTTGAGTCCACTCAGAATACTTATTATTATATTATTGGATTATGGACCTAAAAATATTGAACATTTCCATTTGGATTTTCACTTCTATCATTTATTTTTCTGAATAGTTTTTGACTCTTCTCCAACCAAGAGGTACGTTTATCTACGGATACTCAAGAGTGACTAACTCATTGCCCACCTACTTGGGCCTTACTGTAGGATCTTTAGGACAACAACATTTCCACCCCGCGAAAGGACTTCTTCCTTCTCCCGTGACCACTTCTAATCGCCAAAGTGGCTAGGGCATTAACCATTAAGAAAAATAGATTTTGTCCGTAAACTACAATATTCGGCATGAACTTGTTCTTTCTTTTCTATTTCTCTGCCCTATTGCAATAAAACGATAAACCGTCTCTCCAGAGACGAAAATATAAAAATTAGAAGAAAAATAATCAATTTTATATCAATTTTATATATTTTAATCCAACACAGTCCCTCAAAATTCAATCATTCCCCTTCTAACATGAACCTATTTTTTGCTACTTTACAAACAAATCATACTCTATCCTAGACACCGACAAAGTTTTACAGCCACGAGGAACCGTACCGCGCGCCAGCGCGCGTCTATGAAACGATTTCTATAAGAGAGTTACGACTTTGTAATCTCGCGCTACTTTAGGCGGACCAATAAGAAATCGTGGCTTCATGATTTCGAGATTTTCGAGATAATCGATTGTGTCAAGCGTGTCCCTTTTAGAATAGAACAATTTTTGAGTGAATTGTACTTTGAGCACTGTCTTCAAAATATACACATTATGCCTTTTGATGAATTTCACTTCCTCGCGGAAAGGAACAGAACGAAGCCTTCGGCGACCGAACTCAATAAACTAATCAGGCGTCAGTACGTTTTCTAACTGAAGCGTACAAGAGCGAATTAAAAAAAAATCGACAAAAGGAACAGTAACTCAGCATTAACCGCGGAGGCGGCTGGATTCAAATATCCTGTTCCAAAACGAAAACTCTGAAATGATTGGGTTTGATAAAATAAACAAAAATCCCTAAATTCAATGATTCAGACTATTTATTCGTCCTTCAATTCTAGTCGGTAGACATAAATACCGATAACCTCGGGTCCACATCCAAAATAATATGATTCAATAAATTCATAATATCGAGTTTACATTAATCAGATTCGACAAACATAATAAAATCAAAATCTCGTATCACTTTGTTAAACAATTGAAATAATTAAACTATGTCAAATTATAAGCTCAAATAGTTGTCAAATTTTTTAAAGACTAGTCAAAGTCAATTGATGGATAAAGTCACTAAATCAAATTCTCGAATTGAAAGAGAAGAAAAATATTATGGAATGATCTAAGACAAGGGATTTAATAAATTTACCGAAAGTTAACCCAACGGTGGTATTATCAGAACCACTAAAAACACGAGAAACTGGAATTATTTCGAGTCTCTAACTCCTGAAAGTTCGTTAACCTCTGAATGTCACTTCACGACCGAAAAATTACACGAGCGTCGTTACCGACGCTATAATTCCAATTTTCATTAACTTACCAATATCTAGAAGAAATATAGTTTAGCTGGCCCTGGACAAGAGTCGAAAATACCGATAATTATCAAATAACCATAAAGAATTTTCGGAAGTGTTCAATCGCCGACCGATATCCAATCGATTGAACCAGTCGCGTTAGATATCTCCTAACGAAGTAAATCGTCCTCAAAACCAGCCGGAAGGGTTTTCCGAAATTGCCAATTTTCCGCGATGTCTCAAAATTATAACAATCCCACATCGTGACTGTCCAAGGTGATGTCCAAACGACGAGTGATTAGATAAAAATAACACCAAATCGAACGTCACTCGAGAGAACGTTACCAATTATCTGATTAGCTAATATTAGGCTACAATCAATTTGTTGTTTGGCTATCAATCAAAGTCTAGTAAGACATAATACGTCTCACCAGCCAAACAATATTCTTGCATAATAATATGGCCAACCTTATCCCAATTATCCTTATCCCAATTATCCCAATAATAATTCTGACACTGACAATCGCGATACCAACTTCTGATCAAACCTCAGGCTCGCCTGACATAATTTCGACTCGGGAATGCGTTACCGCAATTAATTAATTAAATAGGGCCCATAATAATGAAACTTATTCGATAATTATCTCGCTCGGAATTCCCTTGAGTCCTTAGAGGCCAATATCCTCCGAAATTCTTCTCGAAAACATATCACAATAGAACTCAGCGCGCAGACAGGACACTCCTTTCCCAAAATTGCTAGAGCTACAAAATCCAGGCACCATAATTCCACGTTGTCCTCCGAAGTCCGCGATGAAATTGTCCACTGGTACGTGATGACAATGACTCGATATAATGCAAAAGATAAAAATAAAATCAGAAAAGTTGTTGTATTCCAAAGGTTTTACTCTTGTTCGGCATGACTCCTCGTCCGGACATTAAGAATGACCGTCGAACGATCGAAACGAAATACCACGTAACTACTGCCTATAGTTGACTTTGAGCACTCAAGATCATATGAAAATCTATGAGGACAATATCCTCGAACTTTTATACAACGTAGTGGATACGTTGGAAACATGCTAGACATATGTTTCTATGCAAACCAGATTCCTTAAAGTCATCCCAAGTCGAAATTTTCGTTCGTTTTTCGACTTAATTCCAACTTCGAGTAATACGTGTGCGACCTTTAGATGACATTGGAAATCGACTGACTTTCGACATAAATGTTGGGTTTTATTTCCAAATATTCTTCATTTCACTTTGTAAATCCGTCGGAACTCAATGGGAACGCAATGTGCTTTTATCATCAAGTCTTCCTTTCCTTGCAAGAGGACCTACCCCATCTCTCATAGTACCCCCCTCCATTGTAAATAATTGGAGTTAAATTAATTGCAAGGTTTTATTAAAGAAAAATAATTATGAATGGAAAAAACAACATGGTTAGATGAGAGATACATGGTTGGTTAAGAGTTAGAGTGAGTTTTTAATTATAAAAAGTAATAAATGATTATTGCATAAAAATTATGTCAGTTTCACGCTTAGAATTGACACTTCGACAACAACATTCATTGTAACATCTGATCTGCGATTTGTGACGTCGCCTTGGACATAAGCCCCTCGCGGACTGAGAGGAGGACTGCGACGAATGGGTGCAGTGGTTGATGACTACTTCATGGTCTGATGCCATTGCTTCGATTTTTTAAGTGCTATATGCATCAAGCTCGCCTCGTTGCTGATATCTGTTGCTAGATTTTTTTTTTTTGCCTGAACATTGCTGGTTTTTTTCTGTTTCCGACTCAAGTTCATCTTCTTCGTATGGTTCATAACAGCTTGTGAAAAGTATTTCTGTTTCTCCGGAATAATATTGCCTTTCATGTCAACATTAATTGTGCGCAACACTGTTTCATCAGCTGTTGATGGAAATGATAAAATTACTTTATTGAAAAGTGATAGACCAAATTAATTTTCACTTTTAGTGATGTTTGACGACAATTTGTTTTGTTGTTCAGTTTCTTTTCCAATTCATTCCAAAAATTATATTCATAAACGTAGTATTATGCCTTACAGTTAACAACAACTACCCTGGCCTTCTCCTTGACCGTCTCCCCCGTAATGTAGTTCGCTCAGGTTAGGAGAACCGTTCATTTTTGTTTGCAACCACCGGGTGCAACAAGGGACAGGTCCACCACGTCCGTCAGCTTTTCTCGTATCCAAAAGACCAGACTGAACCCTAGCCCACTTGGTTTTCATGGCGACATCGTTCCAGGATCAGATTAGTCCGCCTCAAATCAAACGATCGCGATGAGTCGATGAGGATCAAGCGGTAACGCTGTTTTATTTATTTCCCTCGGGTTTGTCTCCGAATCATAACGTAGCTCTGACAGGAAATTAAGTGAACATTGGCGCTCGTCCACGCGATTGGAAGTGACTGCTCACCCAGTCGAAACTAGAATTACCGTATCAACCTAATGATAAATACTACCATTGATGGGAAAAAATTGTGCTAACGCAACAAATTTTATACTTCTATAAATTATTTATTTATTCAAATGCAATACCACGAAAAGCATTTCGAGATTTTTGTAAACGAGCGATAATAATTATTTCAGAACAGTTGAACGAACCGCAAGGCTACATTCAAATCAAATCCATCCTAACCTTACACGTCAAAACGTTTCTGACAGGTACATATTTACTCAGGACTAATATCCATAATTAATGTATAGTTAACTTAGCATAGCATAATTATGGTAATATTCCTCAACTAACTTTTTACTCAGTGTATTATTCTCTTGTACTATTAATTATTAGTCATTTATTTAGTAACCCTTTTTAACATTCAGGACAAAAGATGATTTTTATCGTTTTTCGATTTTTTCCTCATAGTTAATACCAAACGACATCACAGAATGCTATCTGAATCATCCTCACCTATGATAATAATAATTAATGGACGGAAAATTTGAAAAATTACTTACCTCTCCATGATAGTTAAGAGAATGAAGATTCTATAAGACCACCAACCTCATTTCAGGGTGATTTTTGCGTTCTAATGGATTATGAGTCAGAGGAGTCAGTTTCGAGTGCATGATACTGATAATTCTGATCACAGAATTCTTCAAGAGAATCCCCATCTACTATGAAAGAATCGACAACTAAGATTGAAGACGAAATACTATCAGACGCCGTGGAAGATGCCAGATGTCCAGAACAGGATCTAGAACTCGATGATGATCCTCAGCATACGAGAAAGCATGCTCACATTGATATCGATTGTCCTGAAGCACAATTTCGAACAAACGTGTCTGAGTGATATAATTTATTTAGTGATTCTCCACTGTGCTCAAGAAGATTTGAAGAAGAATAGGTTAATACAAGTTTAAGAAATATTTCAATTTGCCAGAACAATCTCAATACCAGAAGCATAATTATTATCCTGAATGCTGCCAAGGATTACAGAGACCGAAGTCTCTATGCTTAACTTGTACAGGAAATAGGAAAGTATCTCATTTCATCGACTTGCCCTTCCTTGATCAACTGCCAGAGATGTCGGAGCGAAGAGGTTTTTATGAGAGTTTGGAACAAGCACAGTGAGTGATATTTATGATGACCGGCTATATAAAAAAAATGACTGATCTCGGTTTCACGTCAAATCGTGCTAATGGACACTTAGTTGGTACACCGATAGCATCCCTGTACTAAAGTCATCGAAAGTGTCAATGACACAGGTTGACATATCCATTAACGAATTGCCTTTCTTCGATCGAGTTAAAGGTGAGAATGTACTCTTGGCTGGTCTCTTATTTGGGAATCATAAGGTGGGAGTTAATGATTTGTGAAAAACATTGTCAATACAATTCCAAAATCTTGCTGTTGGCATTGATGTCCTTCTACCACGAGGAAATACAATCAATGTTTAAGGTCTTCGCGTCTATGGTGCTAACTAGTTAAGAGTGATATCATGAACTTGACCCAGTTGAATGGGGCCTACGATTTTCCCAATTGTGAAGAGCCAGGGAAGACATGTCACCTACCAATTAGAGGAACAACTCATCTAGAGGATGAGTTTGAGACATTTCACCTCCCAACTAGAGGAACAACTCATATATGTCGATATACAGGAGGGCGATCACTGGGGCATCTGAAAATGTTGTAGGAAATTAACGAGAAGCTCTAAAAACCAACAGACAAGTTTCAGGCTGGAAAGGGACTTGTATAATTCCAAAGTTAATGCCTGATTTTATTCGGAGAACAGCCATTGATAGAATCCACGCTGTTCATGGCGAAGTGATTGGAAAATTACTGAAACTTTGGCTTGGTTCATTATACCATTCATATTCATGTTCTTTATTGGGCATCGAGGTTATTATAAATGAGAGACTAAACTCAATAGAGTCACCAAAGTTTGTACATCGCATGTCTAGATCTGTGGGAGAACGCTGCCATTGGAAAGCATCACAGCTCAAAATGTGGGCACTTCATTATTCATTGCTGATTCCGAATGTAATCATCATGGTTGGAGTAAAGAGAGCTAATTTTTTGAAAACTACTTTTTTTTTATAATGCCAGTATCAATTCTCAGCTCAGATTCTGTCTCCAACGATATGGTCGATGTTGCTGATAACTTACTCTACCAGTTTCTTTGTGGATTCGAAAGACTGTGCAACTTGCAGTTTGGTTTAGTTAATGAATATACATCAAATGCTTTACGCTGCTGAATGTATTAGGCAGATGGGTCCCCTGCGGGATTATTCCTATTACTCATTTCAAGACATTATTAAGACATTATGAGGTATTTCGCACTCTGTGGAAGAAGTAACGAAAATACGCAGTCTATGGCAACCACACTCAAAATGACAAATTGTTCGGCCCCACGACGTTTTTATTAATACGGCCAAAAATTCAAACAAACCATTAACGATAAGGACAGTTACCGATCAGTCAGCATAACCCCCGCGGAGGCGGCTGAGTTCCAATTACTGTTCTTGATTCTGAAATAGCTGGGTTATTTAAATTCAAATAAATTCGAATATTACGGGGTTCTAATATTATTAAATATAATCGAAAGTAGGAAATCTAAATAAATATTTACCAAAATCCCCGACTTACTCTCAACCCAAAAAATCACGCCGATCTCGATAACAAATAAAATATATTAAGTTACAAAATGATGAACAAATATTTTAACGCACAAATTTCTCATTACAAAAAGTTATAATCCGTCGATAAAACAGCTAGTAAATGGCTAAGTCAAATTGTAGATATTGAGGAATGGACATTTACCGTGAGAAACGAGCGTATCCACCAATACAGTAAAAAGAAGAGAGTTCAGCGATTGAGAGGGCCTCGAGAGAATGTAAACAAACGCCGACAGTAACCGAAAGGGTTACCGGCAAAACGTAAATCTCGAGAGACGATAAACCCTGCAACCCGTCTTTCAATGCAACATAAATGCAAAAATGATATTCGATATGTTAAGTGGCTTCAAAGTCCACGAACAATAGCAAATTAAAACTTCGAGGATAATATCACTGATCGCGAAATTTCACTATTCGCAGAAAGAAAAGAAAATCAATAATCAAGGCGACAATAAGCCAAAATAGGAGAGACAAGAGTCTTCGATAAATGAAAGCTACCATGGAAAAAAGAAAATAACTCTGAACAAAATCACGAGTTAAAGCAATGATAGAAAACACAATTAAATGGATAAAATCCCTACCGAACAAAGTCGAACAAATCAAGCGATTACGATATCGAAAATTCGTAAAATGCCATGAAGAGTCCAAATAATTAACAAAAGAAATTGCTTTTACTTTTAACAAATTACCTTCAATTAGTATTTTTTCACCGCTCACCGATATGTAGTCCAAATAAATCCTCGGAGCAGCCACGAAAGGTTTCAAATGCTTCTGATGATCTTCAACAATAATTTTAAATCACGAAAAAGACTCAGAAAAACTGTGAAAAAAAAAGTTGCTGCAGTTGTCCAGGCGTCCAAACGAGAAATGTCCTTAATGGCGGACGAGAATGCTCACCGGGTGACGAAACCATCTATCACATGATTGGTTTGTCATCGCCGCGAGAAATTTAGTAATTGGCTGCCCATTAACCTAACTAGTCAAGGTAATGTTTTAACTTTTAATAAGAGTCCATCTGACACATAATTAGCAGAAACTCATATCGGGACTCCTCAAGACAATATGATAATAATCTCTATCCATCTCCTGTAAATAATGAGCCCAATAATTATAAAATCAATTCCGTCTAGTTGCGAATTTGGAACTAATTAATTTCTAGCTCCGGTCGCTGAGATCACCACTCAGTTGTTCCAGGAAGCTCCCCAAATCCAGCGGGAATTCCAAACTCTTTGCCGAACCTCCTAGCGATCTCCAACAAAAGAAAGTCATATGACAGAGTCCAAAATCCCACGATGAGTGGGAGATGAGCGCTGAAACATGGCTCGATATAAATAAATAATGGAAACAAAAACTGTATCAAATGACTCTGATAAAAGACAGAATCTGGTCTGGCCAATGGTTACTTCTCATCTGGACATCTCAAAAACAGATGAACGGTCGTAAACAAAAATACAACGTTTCAACATGGATCGGACAGATCGATTCTCAGATAGCAACTTCACACACGCAATTGATCATAATGAGGCTATATCTCAATCATTTGGTATAAAGTGAAATTAAGAATTACTGTTTTCGTCGCAAGAGGCAGATCAAAATTTGTGAAAAACTATCAACTCACTCTCATGTCGGTATGACCGGCCTAAATGCCGATTATGCGAAGTAACCACAATAAAAGGGACCACCTAGCAGGTATTCAAGTGGCCGTCATTATGGCATGAGAGGCGTTAAGGAGTGACCATCAAGGCGACAACACCTGGAAACCACGAATCACCTAAAACAAAGCCACACAATTGCAGAAAGGCACAACTAAGGAGATCCTTTTCACTCTATTGAATTTTGGGGCCAACAACTTAAACAACTCTCCAATGGTAACCGCAGATGGGAGCTCCCCCAAAGAATTAACAATGTCGGCAATTTAGAGATGGACCACCTCAGCCACGGGTTTGCCGATATCGACGAAAGAAAAGGCAGGCCAATAGGGGGGTACATCTATCCCGAGTGCCTCCCCCTATTGGTTACAGGGGGTTGGCCGGGACCATAACGTCACCTGCACCCCATACCTAACGAAAGTTATGAGATGGCTTCCGAGAATTGACACAATTCACCAGATGATTTCTTGTTGTCCAAACAAGGGGACAGGCTTCTAATGAACTATAGTTATCCATCGTCAAAGGAGGTGTCAAATTTATGGGCCATGCATGTCAGAAAGATGCGTAAACACTTTTGACATTAGAAGAACATTAATAAGAGAGAGGCCAATGCGCGCGCGTCCCGCCTCTTTCTCAAAAACTTCTCCCGCAGCTGGGGAAATGGGGGGTAGCATCTGGGCGAGGGTACATAGCCCAGAAACATCCCTTTTGAATACATTGTTAATCATATGAAGATGCCTCCCACCATACCTCAAAAAAACGTTGGATGACGAAATCTCAAAATGCCGAAGGCTGTAGGGGAATCACGCCCGAAAAGTATATAAAGGGCGGTTTTTCGCCAAATAAAGTCAGTCTAAACAAAATCTTCGACTCGAAATCTTCAAGTGGTACCCTGCTCGTCATCTAGTTCAACTCTCCACGCCCAGTCTTCAGGAGAGCAACTCTGCAGGACCACCCTCTGACGTCACCACTGGGGCACAGTCCGAGCGTACAACTCGACTCTTCTCGCAACTCCAGATCGAATGCGCAGCTTTAATCACTACCAACGAAACCACAGTAAAATTTCAACTCTTAGTTATTAACGAGGGGCCCTGCTCATTAATAGAGTTGACCCTTCAAGATCCGTCTGTTGGGAAGTAGCTCCGCAGCATCGCCCACTCTCATCTACATTGAGTGCACAGCTCACTTTTCTACACGGCGTCAGATCGATCGCATTTCTGCAAACCAGCACCGACCTGGTGAATCGCTCAGCGTACAACTGAGTTCATCCCGAGCGTTCAGCCACGGATATATCTGCAAGCCAACACCAACCTGGTAAATCGCTCAGCGTACCACTGAGCTCATTCTGAGTGTACAACTCAGGGAATCCTTTCGTCAAGCCAGCATCGACCTGGTGAATTACTCAGCGTACAACTGAGTCTACCCCGAGTATCCAGCTTCGGGATCTCTCTACACCTAGCAACATAAAGCTAGGGTGCCACCAAGTTCTGCCTGAGTGGACAACTCAGATCTATTAACACCACCAACACCTCCAGGGTCATATCATCATCATCACCAGCGCTAGAGAAGCGTGTTTGAGCAGTTTTCGACTCCATCAGTGCTAGAGGATCTATCATACTTTTGGAGTTTTCCGAAATCCGCTGCGAAGAGGAAACACCAAGAGATCACTCCTTCCCTGGTGCCGTTTCTTTCCACAACCGTAAGTCAGAAAAACATACCAATAAAATTTACACTATTCCCTCCTACACTTTTTTCCTATCTACCTCTGGTTTTTATCATGGATTTTCTTCTATTCTGTATACCAAGTGAAGCGTAATAAATTTAAATTCTATTTTAGGGGAATCCTAAGGGTATCTTTCTCTTTGAGTGCTAATTCCTCATATTATGACCATTGTGAACTTCAGTACTTTGTAACGATGTTTTCCCCAGAGTCTTCCGTAAGTCCGGGGAATTGGTTACCTTCGCCGGTTCCGTAGCATCCGCGAATTTACTCGGAGGGCGCCAGCTATTTTAAGTGGGTAAAATAGCAAACCAGAGAGTGGCCTAGTTGTTAAGGATACAATTAAGAAATACCATTTAAGCGGCTTAGTTGTTGAAGACACAATTAGGAAAGACCAAAGATGCCGGTGGAAGTGGGGGTTAGCACCTCCACAGAAATAACCGATAATACATACGGACGAGAGCACAGAACGGTGTGGTTTGCCCGTTCTTGCGACAGGACAGACAATTAGTTCCAATGAATTCCGCTTAGTTGTTAAGGACACAATTAGGAAAGACCGATAAGTTTCCGCCTAGGTGTTAAGGACACAATTAGGAAAGGCCGAAAAGTTAAAATCATGTTCGTGACCAGAGATCGTCACTGTCCCTTTCCCAGGGCCTAGTGCGGACCTCTGGAGACTTCCAGCGAAATGCCAAAGCGGCGGATGTAAAGTTAGAAAGCGTGCGGGAGCACTGGGTCGCTCAGTATGCTAGGCTATGGAGAGAGGGTCGGAGTTCTTTAGTGTGGTCGGTCCCCGATAGCGTCGGAAGGTTGGTAGGTTAGGGCGGTCGTTAGCAGATCAGGTCGATTGAGGCGAGAGCGATCGGTAATTAGATAGCGGTAGAACACCGATAGCTGCCAATATGGGCTAGAGCTCTAGGTATAGGCATACCTCCTACTATAGTTCGTTAGCTCGGCCTTATGGCTGTAAGAGAGATAGCGATAGGTAAAGCGATAGGGCGGGCTATATAGCCACGCTAATCACCGAGAGCCACGGGCTGTCAGAGCCCAGGGCCGAGTGGCCCGTGAGAGTGCCGGAGCAGGTCTGCCGTGTGGAGTGGAGAGTGCTCCCTAGTACCTCTGCTCCCCACTCCCGACTCACGCGGCTGGAGTGTGTGGGAGATCGTCCGTGGTACTTATCACCACCGCGAGGATATCCCTGCCGGTAACGTTCCCTGGAGCGCGCCGAATTCAAACGTCCCCAACCAGGCTGTCCAGTTAACACCTTATCTGGACCGCTGGCCATTTGAAGGCCCGCCCCGTCTAACGTGGAACAGTTCTCTGGAGTGCAAAACCAACTGATCCGACAGAGGAATCGCATTGGGAGCTTCAGTACTATAACCTCAACTCCCCACGCGTAGGGAATTAGCGGACCCAATCGATGCGGCAGAGAGTGTGATTTATCCCAGTAAATATTTTCCATTATTATTAACGCGAAAATCTAAGTAAGATTTATAAGATCCTTTCTCCTGCGGACATTACCTGTCGTGACTAGTTACGGTTAACTCATCTGAAGGGTTCACCTTTTACCGGACATTTCGACCTGCCTAGTGACCCAGTGTCTGCTACACAACTACTCAAACGTCTTACATCCAATACATTCACCAGCATGATCAACGAATAGGAGCAATCAATTGCTGTATTCGGGTGATCACTGAGTGCGAATGTCCATTTGAATTTTCATGTCAATCAATGCATTATGCAATCATACAAGCATTTCGATATGAAAGGGTTTTTGGAGTACATACTTATAGTAATAACGAACAATATGTATCATTGATTCACTTACTTAGGTTTTATGAATATGAAAAAATTGTGGCACTTCTGTTGGATGAGATAATATTAGTATGTGTTTACATGAACATAAAGAAATAACCATATATTGGACTCCCGATTAGTAGCTATAAGCTTGAGCAGTAGAAAAATAGAAAATATCTAATTGAATAAGAACGCTGATAATCATCCTTCGGCCTGGCCCTTGAGAAAATTTGAAGAAATATTTTTCTTCAGATGGACATAAATGGTTAATAATTTAATTCCTATTTCTTGTTTGGAAAAGAGAAATTTGGATAAAAGAATAGCAGGTTTCAAATTTCGAAATTTCAGAAAAAATTCGACTCAGAAGTATACTTGCCAAGATTCTATAATTTATACGCTGTAAGAACAAATAATAATTGCTAATTTTATATTATCCAAACAATTTACTTCCGAATATGTCTGTTTTCTGTATTACTCCTTTTGTAATCTTTAGGTTAAAATGAGTATTTCTTTTTGTTCATCCACTGAAGACTGAAAAAAAATGCTCGATCGCTAAATAGTGAAATACTTAATAATTCAGTAATTAATTAAGTGAATGATCAATAAAGGCATTACAATGAATGCCAACTAGCCAGTTGTAAGTACGTTAATCGGAAGACGCTGTAATGATAGTTACGGGTCGCTGAAATTCCGAATAGCCATTGAACGGGTTTTCGACGTCCTACAATCAAACGTCGAGGTTGGCCGAAAGTGTGCTAAAAAATCGACGGTAAATTTCAACATCAAAATGTAACGGCACAGAATAGTAGAACTACATTGGACAACCAACGAAAATTTCGCCCCGGGTAATCATATGCTTACTGGAAATTTGTCCATTCCCCTCAATCCTCGTAAATTCCATAAATATTATTGAACGATTGCTAGAAAAGACGAATTGTAGTATTAAGCAAAATTTTGATAGAAGTGAGTAATTGGTATCATTTACTTAGTCTGTGCACACAACGATGATTAAAGTGGAATACAATAATTCCAAATTACATTTTATTTCTGTGATCATACCTGTATCCAACATACAAATTAACGGAATACATCTTGAATGTCTGGAGTACGCACACGTAATTTTGCTGAAAGTTAAAGTACTTCCTGTTAGCTAAGAAAAATGTGTCTCATATAGCATTCCCAATGAGGCTTGGATGATTGGCGCCGTGTCGGCGCAGGTTTTCCATGGTTTTGCACGTACAGCAGAGGTGGGCAACCTTAGCTCTCGGAGCTACACGCCAGCTCCCGATTTCGAGTAAGCAAAATTGTCGCAAGCCATAAAGTTTATGGCTGTCCCCCCTTCAGGCCCATGATGCCCTGCGCGTAGGTAGGAGTAGTAGGGATATTTAGCAGAAACTTGGTGGTGGGAAAAGTGAGATGGAGAAATTTTCGATTTCTCGAATGGAAATATTTCTTCAATTATTGTTTTTTTTGTTGTTATGCTTTTGGTTGGTCATGGATTGCTTTTAATTGACTTTATAAAAAAAAGTTTCGTACCTTTCATATATTTTGTGAGGTGGAAATATTGTTTGGAAAACAGTTATTCAATATTATCATGTTGTTAGTAAATCTGACTTGACATTCATTTTCAAACTTTTCATTTCTATATTTGCCGCTCTCGATGCTAAATTAAAATTCACAAATTTCTCACAATCAAAAAAATTAGGGGCGTCCTTTAATCTTCAAGTGACCATGAAATTTTTCTGTCTCACGTTCATGAGCATCCCACTCTCAGTTTCACCGATGAATGTTGAATCTAAACCATCACATTTTAATTTCATTTTTTTTAATCGAAAATAAAATGTCCAAACACGTGCATAAAAATTCAAACCATTTAGCCTTCGCAATTCAATTAGGTGCATGCGTCCTCGCCCGATGTTACCTCACAACACAAGTATACAACAGGTTGTTGCAAACACGTTAGATCCCTTATAATTGGTGTAAAATAAGTGTAATTAAACGTATGATGGATATTGTGTCCCCATAGAAGCCGTCTCATTAGTAAAACTTATTAACAGTAGCTAAATATTGATTAAAGTTTAAAAAGATACACATGGAAATTTCGAGTATGATTCTATTCATTTGTGTAGATTTTACAATCAATTGCTGTGATTTTTAGGGTAAACTTTTTCATTTTGGTGATTTTTGGATGAATTTCTACATAAATAAGATCCACGACTGTTCATTCAGGTATGATGTTTCATAAGCATTTAACCAAAGAACCGAAACGCTCCATAATTTCTGACAATGTAAAATTTATGAAAATCTATTCACCCTTCATGATATATCACATCAAATATTTCCTTTACTGCTCCTGGTTTTCTCACTACCCTTTGGGCATTTTCTTCTCCATATTTTCAAACTATACATTCCGACATAAGTACGTCGCCCTAGTAACCATTTGGACTAAGCATACAGATTTTTTTCAATCCGAATTATCTTTTCTTCAGTCCTCAGTCCCCGCAGTTTCCCGGAATTCCCTGAATTCTCCGCTTCCAATATCTGTCTTGCTCCCTGGTGTCCAGTATCTCCCTGGGTTCCACACTGGGCTTATCCAATTCTCGTGGGTGGATTGTTGCTTTTGCCTTGTTGCTAACACATATCCGGGATGCGATCACTGGCAGAGACCCCAAAGTTATAACCTTTCTAGTCTAAGGCCCTCCCGATCCAATTCTTCAATTCTCTATCTTTTCTACTCGTCAGCGGAAAAATTATTCGTATAATTGTCAGCTGGTCATTCCATTCATCATGGAGATTATTGTTTCCTTACACTTTTCATTACTTTTATTATCCACCAGATCAAAATTGACATTTTTAATTTTATTAACGAATACAATATGAACAACGTAAAACGAATTGCAAACAATTGTTGTTTTCTCTTCTTGGTTGTCAGCATTTAATTAATTTGAATATTCCTTTAAACCTGTTTCATCAGCTGTGGGTCCTTTCCATTTACCGACCTTTCTCCCTTATCGATCTATTGATTACCCTATTAATCTGCGTTATCGACCCAATTCTCCCTTTTAATCGAATGCAAATAGACTATCCCTATCTGGTCTCCGTCGGTATAATCGCACCCCGTGATACGGATGATAGATGTCGTGATTTCTCCCAAATTAAGCCTTAATTCTAGTATTAAAGAGTGAGAGAACGTGCATCAGCTTATGAGAGAGAGTTCCCACCCCAAGAGCGGTTTTCCCTCACGATCGCGAACCTCCCCCCCCCTCCCTATTTCTCGTGATTCTAGCAATAGATCTCTAGGATCCGTTTTCAATTGACTCTAAGGATAGACCTCTATGGTCCGTCCGCAAATGCGTGAAGCTAATGATAGACCTCTAGGGTCCGTCGGAAATACTAACGTCGTGTCAGGAAAACCGAAAGATATCTGACTTGTATCACCGTGACCCTTGTCATAAACTCTTAACTCATAAGCTCCCTTGACTTACGGACAGCATGTTGATTGCGCTCGCCCTCTGTTGAAGATCGCGAAAGCTCTGGTCGCTGTTCTGTAATTCGCCACTATCTCTCTTTCTCTCCCGATGTTGTCCTTCTCCCACTCGAACGATCTCCCATACTCTTCTCAACCCTTTTAATTACATCTAAGAAATTATCTTTTGCCTTCTCGTTTTTGTCTCTTTTTCCTCAATCAAACCTCGAGTCTTATTCTTTCTCGATAATCAATTATTTCCCGGGTTAATTAATTCATTCCCCGTTTCCTTGCATTGGGATAATAATTTCTCTTTAACTTCTTATTTATTCATTTATTATAATGTGAGGTTCCTCACACAACAAAGTCTTTCGTTTGATCCCGTAGGTATCAAGCATTGTGACGTGCATCGAATCTGTTTTGGCGAAAAAGAGAGAGAGTTGCGCCCAACTCGCGATCTCACTAGCGGTGAGGAACTATACGGAATACAAAAACATTCTTTTTCTTTTAAGGGACTTCCGCAGTGAGTAAATGGGAATAGAAAGAAATGCATGAAAGCGTTCAAATTTTCAGTAAACATCTGGATCGGGATTAAAAATATGTAGCCGAAGTCCGAAAACAATAGGATACATTTTTTTTTTTGAAATTAATTATTTAAGACATGCCATTTGTAGAGGCTCGTATGGCACGCAATTTTGAAAAATCAATTAAAAATAATCGATAATCGCCAAAAAATCGAAAAGCCTGCCGAATCACTCCTTAAACTAATCAAGAAGAAATAAAACGAATTTTTTCCATATGTTACTAAGTGGATTTCGAGTTGTAATTAAAAAATCTATCGTCAGCCCGGAAATTTCATCGAAATGACCATCAAACGTGGCAACGTTGAAAGGAGGTTGGAGCGCTCCGCGGCGTGGTGGAGGGGGTGGTACGGTAGCGGGACATTGAAATATTCGGGGCTTCCATCAGAATTCACTGGATAGGACAATATAAATTTCATTCGCTATCGCCAATTTGTTTTATCATTTTTATTATTCGGAAACATTAAATAATCTGTAACACTAACACAACAAGGATAGACTCAGTAAATATGTGCATCATAGGAAAAAAACCACAATTATATTACTATTTATGGCTCTTCTTGAAATGATCTATTATTTTTGCTTTATTTCTCAATCTTGATAAACTATCACATTTCTCCATTATGTATCACAGTAATTTTTTTGTATTTTAAAACTCAACAAATATAACCTCTGCAACAAAACAATACCACTCCCGCCGCTGTGATATAGGCTATCTTGACTGAGAAGCGTACCAACTCCATTGGCCGAAAATACGTTATTGCCAAATGTATTCAAAAAATTTTAATAGATGAATAAATTCATGTAAATAATTTAGAATGTTTAAAAACGTTTCGCATTAATTTATTCATCACCAATAACTGAAAAGAAACAAAGCAGACTGATTCATATGCATAAATTCACTCTTTTATATTTGATGTATGTTTTTTCGCAAGTTGTCGCGAGCTGTCGGAACGTTTCATCTTTACCCCCACTCTATGTTCCCCCACCTATACTGCGGAAGTTCCTTAATAAAATGTTCGCGATTCATCCTGAATCTGCCGGAGGTTACACCCCGCGCAGGCATGTTTTAATTAAAGGAGTTTGCCGAGAGCTTAAGGTTAGGGGACTGGTGGGAAAAATTTAGTTATAGGGCAGATCGCATCAGTTCTTCAATTGCGCTGCAAAGAAGAGTAAGAGGTGAAAACATGATCCGAATCTACCTTGGATAATTCGGATCAGAGTAGCTTGATCAAAACTTGATCAGTTGTTCATCAGACATTGCCTGATCAAGCAAGCCTAACGAATACCGAATCAAATACTGATCCAACTTCAGGGTAACCTGAGGCAATTTCCACTCGGAAAGTCGTTCAGGACCCGGGTTTACGTAATACCAAAAAGAACCAAATATAATCTCCGCCCACTAAAAAAACATAATAAACTAAATAACGGCCATCACGCTCACCCACAACTCCTCAGCTCTCCTCGCAATCCAAAATCTCTTAAAAACGTCACATGGCATCCCTCCATCGAAATTTTGCGTCCCTCGATACCAAATTTGAAGTACCAAAACGGGAAGTGATTTTCGCAAACCTGTGGGAATCCGCAACAGGTTGCTAAAGCAACGAAATTATGCATTATTCCATGGATGAGGCCGGACGTGGTATTGGGAAATCAAAGCGTTTTTATCCTTTGACTTCGCAAAATATTCGATGAAAGTAAATATTTCATTTCCTTAAAAACCTTTCTTATATTTAAAAAACTTGAATATTTATCAAACCCAACAGCAATTATTCTCATTTGTGTGCCAATAGAAAGCACTTTCCTATTTCTCTTGCGTTAATTCGGGCTATAATCACCTCGCACGCTTTATCGAACGACATGAGAAAGTCCCTCAAATCGATAATGACGTCGATGCTTTTCTTATCGTCCTCACATTCAACCCATCCTATCTTAATCTTTTGCAGACAACGTGCCCCACCTGTTATAGTAGTGTGTTGCGGGTATTAATTCAATAACCTTGTGACAAGACAATTCGTTAGGCCCCCCCCCCCCCCAATAGCTATAATAATTGGTTGTTAATGAATATATTAAGTTAGGTTGAGGTATCTGCCGCCGTTCGGCTTCCACTTCCACTCCCGAGATATTCCTTTTATCGCCGATAATCGAGGAAGAAGAAGCGAGGATGATCGACGGCCATCACTCGTATTACAGCTTCCCCGGAGTTTGACGTTTTTTTGCGTGTGAGAGAAATCGTGAGAAATTAAGAGACGCTGATAGAGTTATTAGAGAGTGTGGAGAGTGTTAGAGAGATCGAAAGAGATTTTCGAAAGTGGGAAAGACTTGGTAGACGATGGGAGAGCTTTGGGAGAGTGTTTTGGATCAAAGAGAGTAGTGTGTCCGAGTGCAGTGCACCCAGGAGTGAGAGAGAGAGCGAGATACGGAGAAAAAACGCGAGAGATAGCGATTGGCGTCCGCCCTGTGAGTACCCACTTTTTGCATCTTCGCCGAACGAACCAGAATCCACACCCAGGCAACCACCACCAGTTTGTTCCCAAGTACATTACCCTGGAAACCCACCCCCTCACCTCCGAAACTACGTAACTATGGACCCTGAGCCCCCCCGCCCACCACCGCATTTCTCCAGACCCGATTGCAAGATACTTACAGGGTTCCATCCCGTAAAGAGACCCACCACGCTCTTTAAACACGTGATTTAAGGGTCAGTAATATTTTTAAAAGGGATGGAATTGGTTTCTCAGGAACACGGGAAGAGGATCCGTATAAATTTTTAGATAGCCTCACCTTGTGCTACCAATCCAATGGATTAACTGTGATGGACATCCTTCGGGCTCGCCCCGCAGCATTTAAAAGCAATGCAACTCCTGGTATTTGACCAAATTGCCTAATATGAAGAGCTACAATGACTTTTTAAGAGCATTTCAACTAATGTACTGCCCCCGCGATCAAGAAGAGAACATTTGGCAGGATATCCACCAACGATTCCCGGAAGTGGATGAAGACGTCGGAGATTATATCACCAGTCTACGCAGACTGTTCTCCAGTCTTCATCCCTCTCCTCCGTTACAAAGAGAAATCGGTATTTTGAAATCACAGTTGAATCCGGTGTATTTTAAGGAGATGGGACGCAATAGATGTTCTAAAATTGAGCGATTTATAGAGGTCGCTAGGTTTGTGCACAGAACCTTTTCGGATACGTCGCGATATAGGCATCCCTCTGCGACCCAACCCCTTTTCCCTACCCCTCGCCGGAATACCCCACGCAGTCGTCATTCTCCCCTCAAAATTATGCCCTCGGTGTCCAACCCCTTCGAGCTGATGACGTACCCCCTCCTGACACCAAACCATATCTGCCCCATACACCACACATCCGCGGAAGTAACCGGACGAACTTTCCCCTGTCCCAACAACCCTGCCCCAGGAAAGGTCTCTCCACTTATGAGTGGCCCTACTTCTCCACCCCCAGTAAACTCAAAACCACCCCTTACCCAGAATATTTTACCTGTTTCCGCTGTCTCCAACCTAGACTCTTTGCCAAGGAATGCCCTCTCAATCCTTATGCCGACGAAGTCTTCCACCTCCACCACCCTCCTAACCACCCTGACCTATCCGTTCACGCAGATACGTCTCTAATCGGCGCCCCAGCCAAAATTACGCCCGGCGACCATACGGACGATATAATCATCAGGGAAACTAAGAAGCGGGGGAGTTAGCACAGCACCGCCCCTGCATGATCAACGACTTGTATTCAGATCAAGATACCGAACTCCAAATCACACTCAGAGAACCAACCCACCAACCCCTCCCAAATTCCAGCCACCTCACTGCCCTCAATTTACAAGACCCCTTCCGCGACATCTTTCATCAGAAATCTACAGCGAGTTCAAGTTCATCCCTTATTGAACCCCACACAACCCTTCCTCATCCGGATTCCCTCCCGCCCCGTCCGGATATCCTCAGCAGAGAAAGACCCCTTCAAAATATTCCTGTACCAGACCCCTGTCCCCCAGGAACCACCCCATCCACTTCCGAAACCTCTGACCCCTTTTTTCCCAGAACCGACCCCACTGATAACAATGACTCTCAATTATTCACTATCACCTTCAATGACGCGACGAACCCTGACTTCATTAAATACGAAGAGTTTCTCACCCTCACCTATGACCAACCCCTAGAAAATAGAAGATTTATCGATTTGAAATTGGGGAAATGTTCACTTCACCCCCTGATTGATTCGGGTGCTACCAGATCTTTTATCAGTATTCAGACCGGAATTAAGTTAGATCAATACGTGGTAGCCACCGGAGAAGAGGTCACCCTGGGAAATGCCGACACAGTCTCACTAACCGGTTATGTTATTCTACAACTAGCCGATCAAGGTCGATTGAGCCTTGGCCTTTTTCGCCTAACTAATGCCCTAGCCTTTGATTGTATTCTTGGAGTGGATGCCGCAGAGGCCCTACGATTCTCCCTCGACTTCGGTGAAAAACCAACCCCCGGAAGCCCCCCCATCGAAATTCTAGCTCAACCTGGTAAAGTTTGGTACCCCTCCGATGGTGAAGGCCCCCCGCGACTACCCTTTCACTTATCCAACTTTCCCCCATGTGAGTTAGCCCAATTAGAGGTGGTCCCTGAACATGAACTAAAGGCCCTTAGGGACGAATTTAAAACTTGGATTAATCCCGCCTCCGAAATAGCAGCCGTTTGTTCCCTGCTAACGATGCATAGATGAAAACCTGCTAACGATGAAAACCTTCCATACAACAACCCCCGTACAAGCCCGCCCTGACTTTACCAAACCCTTCACTCTACAGACGCACGCAAGCGACGTTGCAATCGGAGTGGTATTGACACAGGAGTCGGCATTTGGATCCGACGTTCCACACCCAAACTCCTCGACCGGACTAGACAGACCCATCCATTTCGCCAGTAGAGTCCAGACCGCCGCCGGATGAAACTACACAGTAACAGATCGTGACTGCTTAGCAGTGTTGTGGGCCAGGCGGAAGTTTCGCCCTTACATCGAAGGGGGCAAATTTACCGTTATCACAGACCACTCGAGTTTAAAATGGTTATTGAATTTTAAGAATCCCGCCGGTCGAGTGGTCCGGTGGGCATTGGAACTACAGACCCACGACATGACTATAATCTCTCGGAAAGGTTCTTTCCACACTCGCTCTGATGCCCTTTCCTGGATTTGCCCAAATTCCCTTACCGCCCTCGCGTTAATAAACTCCTCCCCCAGACAAATGGTCCCAGAAGAAACAGACGGACGTACGAGACAACTCCCACAAATACTTCGACTGTACTACAGAAGACCATGCATTGTACTTCCTCCGCCTCTGCCCCAGATTGACCCTACTATTCCCGATTTATATCGCTGGAAAACCGTTTTACCCCCGGGACTGAGACACGAGATGATACTGTTCGCACATGACAGTCCCAACACTGCCCATGGTGGGATTGACAAGACCTATATCGGGTAGCCCTCTCCTTTTATTGGCCCGGAATTTATCAAGTGATAGCGAAATTCATGAGATCGTGCCTCCAGTACCAGAAATATAAATCACCGTAAACCGGCCCCAAAGGACTAATGCGAGAAAAAACAACCTCTGAACCCTGGTCCACCGTTCACGGAGACATTATGGGCCCTTTCCCCTCTAGCAAAAGCATCGCTTTATCATAGTCCTCGAAGACGTGTTTACTCGGTAACTGGAAATCAAACCCCTTCGAAAAGCCAACGTGAAGAATATTCGGAAGGTCTTGTACGAAAATTGCAGTTTTTCCTCAGTGATAACGGTACGGAATTTGTTGGAAAAGAGTTAGCGAAACCCCTAACGCAATTGGGAATCACTCACCCCACCACCCCTCCATAGCACCGCCAATCCCCCC
>NW_011887762.1:1296758-1305813 GCF_000806365.1 Fopius arisanus | reverse complement strand
AATTTTTCCTCATATTGCTGCCTATTTCGAATAAAAAAAAATTATATTTATAATTCAAATTGATGGAAAATCAAAATTCCCGCTCGATCGCACGGTGGCCCTCTGCCGGTATCAGTCGAACCAGAGCTCAAGCAGAGAGAGATATCGAATTAGAGCAGGTAGTTTTGTTAAGTGGATGAGGCCCCTGACTAACGAACCTCGGGAGCCGCGTGAGCCTAATGAGCCCAGGTTGCTGGGCCCTGCCCTATACTCTGGCCTCCTCTTCAGTGGCTGCCGCAAGTACTACGGTGACTACTGGATGAAGCCTCCGCCTCGGGCAGAAATTCTGCACGTGGTCAAGTTTAATTTTAATTTTGCAAATAAAGTTCAATGTTTTATGTTTTCAATTTAATTTGGACGACGCTTGGTTTGATTCTTCTTTCATTCTTTGTTGGCTGCTCATATTTGAGAATATTAACAACGAGATTCAGAGACGAGGAAGGTTCTGGAGATTCTAAATCATCTAAAAATTCCAAGTAATTTTATTGCTCAAAAGTAATCTTCTGTAATTCTAAATCGTACGGAGATAGTAGTTAAAAATCTGATCCAAACATGGAATTTCATGAATTTCGAATTGACAGCAAATATTGATATAGTAAAATGTAATAAATTTGGAATTTTGTCTCGGGAAAGTTCCTTAAACATGTTGATAGCCGATTACTTTGAATTTCAAAATGTATTGAAATATTGAGTTCACAATTGATAGGTGTTGAGGATTTTAATTCTTATATTTTCTTGTTGTGGATCTTTTTTTCTTTTCTATACCAGAATAGGAGTTTTCGGAGGTTCTATTATGAATACATCTCATTGTATTACTTTCGGCTACTCGGTTATAGTTAAAACAAAGTTTAGATAGTTTTTGATTGGGACTGTCCCCAAACGTATAGCAATCAATTAGTCGTCTTAACATGCAGAAAACACTACCACTTTCGATTCAAGGATGTAGAATTCCTGTACACTTTCTTGCAATAAGTATCTTCTATTATTCGATTGGTTACCACGGACAATATCAACTTATTCGCGATTTATTGTATGGGAGATTACAAAAGATGGATGGATTCCGTACGTAATTTCCACCTAGTCAAATTAACTCTCCAATGGCTGCTTCCAGACTGATTTGTAATTTGAATTTTGGGAGCGAATCGGTTCGTGGTGGTTACACGCGTTGACTTTTAATTGGTGGAAATTATGACGTGATTTTCCCGATTTGTATTTTTAAAGAGAATTGAATTGTCGATTCAGTAATTTTAACCCTGTCGCGGATCGCGTATTTTGGGATAAATATATAGCCCACGTATTCCTCTAAACAAATAAATGGGCAATTGCGTTCCGTAAACATTCCCCCTTCACGGTGATTCATGGCTAGCCATGAGGCGTCAGGCGGTCGAATAATTTTTAGGGAGCAAATCGTAGAATTTATGTGATGATTGCTTCGCTTGCAGATTACGTGAAATGTTCCGTAATTTTTCTGGAATATTTCTCTTCGTGTAGTGTGGAAAAAGATAAGATGCCCAAAAGTACCACAACCGAAAGTTAATCAAGCATTAACGAGCTCCTAAGGAAAGAATAGAAAATCAATTCAGGCAGAATAGAAATTTCATAAAATGAACGAAATACAGAAGGCCACATTTGTTACGCCCACCGAACGTGAGTTCCTGAAGGAGCCAGGTGAGCTATGATATGACAATAGCGCATGACGCGTCCAAGGGATTCCTTTCACCCGCCCCTCTTTGGGCCTCTCACACCTCCTGTAAACGCCCTAGTTGTAACCATTAAAAAATGCTCACTTCAGAAATCAACGTTTCATTTTTTTTCTAACATTCATCAAGAGCAGTGCTAATCTCTATTTATCATTCACAAGTTGATTCTTTCCAGTGCAAAGCTACTAAGTTACAGGATGGAGCCAATCGGGGTTCTACCTGAAATTAGTCGGTAGCCCTTCAAATTTTGTTGCAAGCCACCTCAATCCAATTGGATCGCCTGCTTCTCATCTCAATGTACCTGCTGGGATGACGTATTTCCAAATGTTAATTTTGATAAAAAAAAACGTCATTTTAAACCAGAATAAATGATTTTTCTCCTTTCCTACGATTTTATACGTAACCCTTCTTAGTGTGCCTTAGCACTTTATTCCACACATCATGTTCTCAAATTACATTGGTTCCACAATCTGTAAAATCCAACGAAAACATTTCATCCTGCTGGTCACCCTTCGACTCCATTATTCTGTGAATTCTGCCTCCAGAACCGTAACAACAGCGCGTGATTGCAGGTGAGGTTCGCTGCGCTGGCATGTGTCACTCTGCCGCAAAGGTGATTGTAGTCAATTGACCGCTGGACGTCTCTCTGATGATTTTCTATTTTTGATTCCGGTGATGCTGAAATTAAACTGATTTCCAAAGTTTTTAAGAATATTCCACAATAAGTTAAATATGATAGACAAATCTATTTTTATGGATTTTTGGATATCACACAGGACATGACAGAAATGCTGTAGTGAGAAATGCACAAAATCCGTTCGGCACTCTAGATGAACCTTCTGTTAGAAAACACATATTGCGTTTTAAAATACAGTTATGGCGGAATTCTATTTAGAACTCGCCACCGATTGTGTCTTCATAAACCTACCGGAACTGATGATATTCAACATTTCCAAAAAAAAGGAAACAAATAAGTTTCAAGTCGGAAAAAACGTGTGGAATCTCTCACCTGAAATTAGGTTTCTTTACTCTCATGGTTCGAAACTTGCAATACACAAAAACAAAAACTTAGAATTTTTAACCACACAACAATACCACATTCAATTTTTCGAAAATTGTTCATCCACAAATCCGGTCGTTGCTTAAACATTCAAGCAACTCATGATTCTCGCGTATCTATTGAAAATTGAATTCTTTCTTATTGGCAATTATCAACATGCCCTAAGATTTAAGCTGCCATTAAAAAATAAATGATGTTTTTACATTACACTGAACACGAAAAATGTAAATGTGTCGAATTTTTAAGACGATGAATGAGAAATTTTGGGGGAATTTGTCAATTGAATTTGAATGAAAATTCATATAATATAAAACTTAGGTGATAGATATTTCATCTGAAATATCAGAAAATGTCAATCAGTATTGTAGGGGAAAGAAACATGCCAACAATTTGTGAGGTAAATTTATCAATTCTTCTCCATCGAATAGTATTAATTTTCCAAAGGTTTCTGTGTGTTTGAAAGTCTGACAAAAGCCATTTACTTGCGGAAAAAAAAGTAAATGGCATCATAACGTGAATACAGAAAGAAAATTACACTCAACTACATCCTCACTGAAACGGTTGAGAAAAGAAAGGAAATTTTCTTGAGGAGGGTTGTCGGGGCCGGGGGAGCTGAGTGAACAAGGGTGTACGTAAGGACAGGTGATTTCTCGGAACGACTCTGGTGAAGTAATAAAAAAAAAGAGAAACGAAGGAATATAAAGTCAGAAAAATCGCTGACGCGAAATGGCTACAGGAATGTTTTGAAGACTACCGAAGAAGAAAGAAAGAAACTCCAAGTGTGTGGACCTTGTATATGGACATGGCGAAGGGTGGATTCTTGGACAAAGCGAAATGAGAAGACAGCTCACGTGTTTCGAGGGCCTTCGATGTACAGATGTCCTGGAATTGAGTTCTTTGATATCTCAAGTGCTAAAAATGGTTGTAAATTTTCATCATTCCGGGTTCAAACGTCTCCGTCATGTGAAATTTTAACTCATTTACTGATGACATTAGGAACGAATCTTTTCCTCACCTTGAGGAATTTTTCAGACCTATTCCTCATATGCGAAAAAGTAATGGTCATTTCATTTTCATCCTAATTACACTGTTGAAAAATTATATTCTACACTGAGAAAAAAAATTTCTTTTGCCAAGAATATATTCTTCTCACCAGTAAATCATGCAACCACTGTATAAATACTCCCATAAGATTTACTAGTGCCAAATATATTTTCTTGTGATTAGTAAATATTCTTGGCAAAAGAATTTTTTTTTCTCAGTGTAGGAACCCGGGTTCTTCCCATAGCTTATTTTTGACCGCACAATCACTTTCATTCTATTAAAAAAACGCATTGCATATGAAAATCAATCCAATAAAACTGGCATCATTAAAAAACAGAATTTGCTCAATTCAAATATTGACACGTCATGTGGAGCTATCGAATTTAATTCATGGCGAAGACGTGGGATAATGTATTGTTGAAGTTTTAGTATAAAAAAATGAGATGAGAAAAAATGAAATATAATATCACAACGTTTTAATAAAGTGAGTTGGGCAATCAAGGCAAGGACGTAAAAAGCTTTGTTGTTTTAACGACCATTTTACGCGCGCTTAAATCACACTTCGCATCCCCTCCTGCCGCTCTTCAAACTAAGAAGTGAAGGGCAACGCTGAGGTAAATGAAGTATAGACTCACAATGCCAGACTAGAAATATTTTTATTAGAGTTAAGGAAATGGAAAAATGTGAAAAGTTTCTTTCCCTCAGACCCATACTCGTCTTCTCCATCCACTCGCGGCTCGCTTCTCTCTCGCTTTCTCGTACTCCCTCGAGTCCAGTCAGCTTTATACCTCTTTATTGCCGCATTTTTTCCCTTTACTTTTTTATTTTGCATTGGTGTGCTGGCAGGCGAGTGCAGGGGACACACATCGGCCGGCCGGACATTATTTCAGTTAGTGTGCATATTTCCGTAAATGAATTTTCATGAAAACAAGTGAGTCACTCAAGATTCTTCATTTCAAAGGTTTTACTGCTCCAAGTCGAGGGTTAAGTGTGAAAAAAGATTAGTTACAAGGTTTTTTTTGCAACACTATACTCAACGAATTAAAAAGCGGATATCCCTCCGGCGAATTTTTCAATTTCACGAAAAAAAAAATTTCACACCTGTACATTTCATACTTCTAATAACTATATGAGATATTCCACGCGTATTGAGCCGGGCTCTGACCCCAACCCCTTTCAATATTGACACATTTTTTATATAGTTGAGGAAGTTGAAAAGCATGTGCTTGATTCTTTCTGAATTTTTAAAGGTTTTCTTACGAAACATAATTTTTTTACTCGTTTTGCCGCCTGTTTCTAATAATTTCTATTTTGCTATGCATCGTACATATCCTGTAAACAACCAAAACCTTCATTTTTAACGTACTTAATCGTTTTCCATTGGGATTTGTCAGACCAAATATTATCTATTCCGAACAGAATTGCAGACCCGGAACTTCAAAAAGTCTCCGAAGGAAGACTATAATGCAGCGGTGAACTTCCATAGGAATCGTTTCGAGTACTTCAGCCATGTGCCATTCTATCATTCCCCAAGTTAATGGTGAACTTTATGCCAAAGATTCTCAAATTATTTTCAATGAAAATTTGTTGGATTATGGGATTAAATAAACCAACACATTTGTTAACCTTCAAAAATGATTTTAATTTTAAAGATCTCTAAGACTTGAGAGAAAGAACGCACTTTACAGAATGAATATCTACAAGAGACTAAAAAGGTAATATAAATCAGATCTTGTTGCCTCGTAGAGCGCAATATAATTACCAGCCCCTGAAATATTTCCTTTTACCTTTTTCTCACCCCTTCTGGTCATCAGATGTATTTTGCGAAATATTCAAATATTACAAAAATTAAGGAAGGACTGTGGGTATTTCCTCTGATTTTACAATCAAGGAAAATGTCACAGCAATCTGGCTATGAACAATCATTACTCAAATAAGAAAATAAAACGTAGAACGAGTGAATATTGTACCTGGAGAAATCCCTGAAAACCAATTAAATCACATCAAATCCTCAAATTCAATCTCAAATGAAAACTAATCAGATTTTAAATGAGAGTTAAACCCTAGCGCTTCTGCGATACCATATAATGATTGTAATTGTTTCGTCCTCCAATATTTAGTGTCCAGTATCAGTGCATTAAGCCTCACAGACCGTGCCTTTTCAGTTCTTTTTATGGAGGCAGTATTAGTTTATTTTTTATTCAGTAGTGACACCACAAAGACCAAAGACCAAAGACCAAAGACAATACGGGATCCGGTATTCACTTCAATCACTTTTTCTTCCATTTCCGAAGTGTTCATAACAAAAATTGATGGATATATGCCATATCATCGTTCGTGCGGATGCTATTATCGTGTCCAATATATCTAACCTCGAGAATGATGCTGAAAATTCGACTTAGCAGACAAGCAATTACCCGAACATGCGAACATTTCAATTTTTAAAAGCTTCAAAAGTCACATGAATAAAATTAAATAAATAAATAGTCCTTTCATAAATGAAAGGGACTATTTCAACCTCTATCAGAGCTTGAAACGATCCGTGAAAGTTAAGAAATCATGTCATTTGTTTTTTCAATTAAAAAGAAACATGTCTTTCAAAAAAAAATTTTTTTCGTTTTTTTTGGCTTTTTCGTAATAATTCTACTTTGAAATTGAAAAATGAATAATCCAATTTTCAAACCTTGAAGTACATGAAAAAAATCAACATTTTCGTTTTGTATACACATTACGATACGATGCAAACAGGACCAAAATTAATGGAGGTTTCAAATAACATGCGGATGATTGCGGTACTAATAGCACTAGTGCTCTCAAATTATCGGATATTTTAGGAAAGCTTCATTGCCGACTAACGAGTGGGTCAAATCTTTCAGGCTGAAAATTTTTCTGCAAAATTTGGCACATTTGTTTCTCGCCAAGATATTTGAGGCTAATATCCGATTAATTCCGGAGCATGAGTGATATATTGGACAGATTCTTTTTGCAATCGAGTTTCGCCCCAGTAGAAAGCAGTGAACACAATCGGGATACATTTACACACAACGATAAAGTCAATATTATCTTCACATTAATTTCGCCGTTATTCCCCTATTCACTGACACAATAATATCCGTTTATTCATGAATATTAGCCAACAAACGGAAAGTTTCCACAGCAAGTCGTTATTCAATGATGATGAAAATGACCCGTTTTTTTATCTATTTGCTGCATAGAATTTCGAACGTAAAATGCGATGTTATATGAAGAACATACGAGGCTACTAGAGTATATATACGATGGACATCTAAATATAAAATGGAATTCAGTCTGATTGCTTCAAATACGGTACTCTGGCTGAAATCATAGTATTCTACGAAAGAAAGATGCACGCAACGAAATAGAAAATGTACTCCTTTTTTATTCTGAATATTGAGCAATTGATATTGTTTTATAAGTAAATTAGCTCACGCATACCGCCCGCTCCTGATCGCGCCATTTTTGTACTTATAGAATTACTTATGGAATTAATTTCGAAATTTCGATATTTTTTAAAATATAATTTGTTTTCGATATTTGTGAAAATTTACTTTTTCCGCGTTCGACATCTTCCGGCTTGAGTGGAATTAATTAATTTTCGTAATGATGAAAGTTTCACATAGGAGTATTTTCGAACGTTCAAGGTAGTTTTCTGGACGCGGATAGATTAAACATAGATTCTTGGAAAGAAGCGAAAGGCCAAACGAGTACCTCTGCCATCAGCCGCGCTTATCGGCTGATCGCATCCCTAAAAATAAGATTTGTCAGGGGTGCGTAGGTCTGACCAGGGGTTGAAGGAAGTAATCGCCGGCAATTAAGTCGTGAGCGCTGCCTGGAAAAAATTGCCAATTTGCATCGAATGCCTGTCGTTTGTCATTGCTGCCCCCACCCCCTCCACCGCCCATCACTCACTATCTACTATCGTCTTTATTTTTTCCAAACTCGATTCATTGTCAAACAATTTGGAAAATTCTGTCACTGAGGTATTTCTGCGTTGCTGAAAAATGGCCGAAGTCGAAATTTAGCTTTGATTTTGCATCAGATGCTGATCCAACAACTTAATCAGCACTTGACCCATGCAGGGTTATATAGAACGGCCACTCATTGGATGGAGGTCGGCACCAAGTCAGCCGATGCTTGGTCCATCATCTGCCGATCATTGGAGCGTTACCTCATGTCGCTCACCGGCACCAAGGTCGGTCCAATATTGGCGTATATCACCAGCCGATGATATTACTGATAATAAATATATAATATAATATATAAAAAAATGTTTTCTAATAGTTTTGCGACCGTTTTCATCAATTCTAGTGAAGTAAAAAAAGAAAAGATGAAAGTTGTAACGTGACAGTTTCTGACGGGGTTGAAAATGCTGATCTCCACCCTACTTCTACTAAGCCTAATAAAACCTGCTAAAATTTAAATCAATGGGCGCCAGGTAATCTTTAGCCGGAATTACTAAACCGGAAAAATTAGTAACCCTAAACTTAACTAACCTCAATATTCGTTGCATCGAGAATCATACCTCAAAATCCTAAAATATTGAATATTACTAAGAGAAGAAGAAGAGGAAAACGCTAAAAGGGAACGGGAAGAATAACTTGGCTTTCCGCGAAAGGTGACGGTCTTCGGGTCGCTCAGTATGCAAGTTGTGGAGAGAGGGGTGGATCTGAGATGGGAACAAGGTTATTGGAAAAATCGGGCGAAATGCAAAAGCAAATCAAGAAAAGAAAATAATGTTGCATAAGGAAAATTAATTTGTTTGATGTTTCGCATCCGATTAATTTTCACCCCGAGCAGGAAAACAATTATTTTTATTTAGTGTGGATACTCACCTCTGAAGTGCTTAACACATCTGTCAGGATACAGGGGATTGAGGGTATATTTTGAATCTGATAATAATAATAAGACAGAATTCCCACGTATTGAATTTGATTTGATTTATTCCAGAGACGAGAAATTTTGAATCAGAGTATCTGAGACAATTGTTACAGGCACGATTCCGATTACTTTGGCGCCACAGTCTGGTGGTGGTTTCCCGTAGTATTTTGTCACAGGAATTCGGGAAAAATAATAAAAAAAATCGATCTTTATTATCTATAGTAGTTTACGATTTTTTAATGTAAAAATTTCAAATAATACCAACTTATATCCTAGAATGTTGGAACGTTGGGGATTGGGGGTGGATGGTGGG
>NW_011887762.1:1292759-1296103 GCF_000806365.1 Fopius arisanus | reverse complement strand
ATTTAAAAAGCAAGCTGAAAGATGTCATTTATTCGGAAAGTTGAATTTGAAGAGTACTTTCATATTTATTTCAATGACCAATAGTTATCTTCATATTCAGAAAAGTTTTTGTCCATGTGTGGATATTTAACTTTCTCTTTATATTAATCACGGCGGCCATTTTCCCCATTTTACCATTCGGCAGAGACGTCATGGGACGCTCCCCAATACGGTGACTGTGAGGCCCCCACTACTGTCCCTACTATGGTCGTACTAGGACCCTTATAATTGGCATGGTTATAAACTTCATTGGATTTCTAACTCGAGTTTATGACTCTGCTCCGAGCTACCTGAAGGTTGCCCATCCCTGGTATAAACTATAATTATACAGAGGAAGCAATAAATATTAATGTTTACATGTTCTAATTTTGGTATTTTTTTGCTTAAAATGAGCTATTTGTTGTTGTTTTTGTTTAATTACATAGTTAATTACTTCTGTGATTTTTTCCCAAATTATTATCTTTAATGATAAAGCCATATTTTATTCTTGACTGGGGGGGCGTCACCCCACCAACCTCCTACCAGGGGCTCCGCCCCTGGACCCCGCTTTTTTATGCCTTCAAATCTACATGCTTAGTAGCACAAAAAAAAGAGATGTGAGGGGGGAACTTGGCTAGTTTTTGGCTTTATCTTCAGACTGTTTTGGCGTTACCCAGAATGCACCACGTGGAGGTAAAGTCTGTTTGTTTAAACAAGCCCTCCAAATGAGGTAAAGATAAAAAAATGAGCAAGCTTTGGAGGCAATTGAGGATGAGAGGATGTGTTAGACATTTTAACACTTTTAATTCACTTGAAAATCACAAAAAACTCTAATTTGCTTCGCTGCCTGATTAACACGCTTTGAACAACAAAGGAGAATGAAGAAAAACAATGGCGGCAAAATTTCATTCGAATTTATATAATTCGTGAAAAATCCGCTACATGGTGTAAAGGTTAAAAAAAAGGCTAGAAATTTTCATATAATATGATATTATAGATTTAGATTTATTCAGTAATATATAAAATATAAACCATATGTTTCAAAAAAAAAGGGGTCCATTTTGCCCCTTTTTCCCTCTATATCTCGAAATACAGTGTAGAGGGAATTTTTTCATTATTTTTCTCGAACTCGCGAGACAAAATAGTTCGGAAAACAACCGTTAAATCGCGGCGCCAAAGTAATCGGAATTGTGCCTTGTTACAAGTCGCGTAATTATAATTTTAGAGTTAGAAATGAAGAGAGAAGACGATTATTTCAGCCAGACCAGTTTCGATGGAATGCTACCTACATAGGCTCTCTTGTTAGTTTTACAATCAGGCACCCCACTTTAATTGTATCTATGTGTTTTGGAGTTGAATTTCTTACTTATGAACAAAAGAAAAAGGTCTAGAACTTATTAATGAGTCTTTTCTCAATTTCACAACTCGCACTTGAATCGTAACAGGTAATTATGCACCCCGTCAAATGCTGGACACGTCATTTGTCCGGGTGCAACGGCTAGAGTGGAAGTGTTTCGATGTTGATTTATCGTTTTGAAAACTTCCGCCATGCTTATCACATTCCATGGATGAGGCCGGATGTGATATTGAGAAATCAAAGCGTTCTTTGATCGCTTGATTTCGCAAAATATTCGATAACAGTAAAACTTTTATTTCATCAGAAACTTCCTAATTTTTAATTAAAAAAAACTGAATATTTATCAAACACGACAATAACTCAAAATTTATGCCTACGTGTCAATTCAAAATTAACTACAAAAGGAACAATCCATTGCAAGAGGAATTACTGAAATTAATTGAAATCGGATTTTTAGTATTATGCATATTTTAGTATTATAGTATTATGCATATTAAATCGAAATATAAATTTTCCCAAATGAAACCCCAACTAAATTCTTAATTATCCCATAACGCACCTAAAACAATCCCATTGGAAGGCGGCGTCAAGGATCATACATCGGCAATAATCCGAGGAATATACAAGTATTATTTGCGTTTCGGGGAATCGATAATTTCCGGGAATCGGACCCACTACGCATGAGAGAGAGAGAGAGCGCTACGCCCTGCTTCTCGGTCAGCTATGCGCAAAAATCCTACAATCAAGTTCAAAGTACCTTCAAAAATCCAAAACTCGAAATCTTTTGAGCGGGTTTTGGAAAACTCGGACCAATATCACTCGGGACGCTATCTCTAATGATCTCACAACATTATATGCATAAGGATACACAATTAACCACATTAGGCCAATTAATAGTCACGTGGAATTTTAATGCGTAATCCATACTTGTTGCGCGTTACCACTCAATGGCCACCTCGCTGACGCCATGAGGAAGAAAAACTGGCCTTTGGGTGGCCGTGGATAATTCCCCACACAAATTTGGCTCCGAAATAACCCCTAAAGTCCCAAAATTCTTACTAATAAACCACCCAACCGCACTGGGGGAAACACACGTCGAATATGTTCGGAAAAATCTCCAAAACCAAACCCGCTAAAACCGACGAAATTTGAGGGAGAAACCAACGGCATTTCTATGGCTCAAAAAATTCACCATATACCAATAATATTACTGGGGAGCCGCCAAAAAGGGGAAAGATACTCGAAAATAACCGTAAACTGACGTTATATTTTCTGGCAGCCCTGTTTTTATTTTTCAGAACCATCCTGGCTGCGTTCAGGCCATCCTGGTATCCTGGGATTTCCTGGTCAAAGTCCTTCTGCCTCACTCTCCACTCACGTGCCCATTATCTCGCGGTTAAAGCGGAACTGATTTTCGGAGTTCAGTGGCGCGTGACACTTTCCAATGGAGTTTCCTCAGGATGGGGTTAAGCACGGATAAAAAGATAGCGATCTTTTTATCCGTGCTTAACCCCATCCTGAGGGCTCAATCTAACCTTTATCCTACAGATTGAAACAGGCTTTTTATTTCATGGAAGTCGACAATTAAATATAAATTTACTGTAGTCCAGAGCCTTCACTCGGCGCGGCCTGGGTCAGGGGCTGCCGAGGTCCAAAAATTACTATTTGTTACAACTTCCGACAATTTTATTAATCGGACGCTAGTCGATTTGACGGCAATCAACAACGTTTCCTGGATGTGTCTCAGAAAGTGCAAAATTGGAAAGACCCAAGGCAACTCGTAGAAACAGAGAGAGAGAGAGAGAAAGAAAAAATTACCAACAATTCCTTTAATATTCCGTTAAACTCGGAAATCCACTCCTCCACAATACAATACACAGATAATTTTAGACGATACAGAACAGAACTATACTTTATGGTGTCTGGGACAAGAGTGCTTCGTGTTCGTCGTCACTTGTTGCCCCCCCCC
>NW_011887762.1:1286149-1292689 GCF_000806365.1 Fopius arisanus | reverse complement strand
AATCAGGGGACTTATCTAGACAAAAGTTGTCGCCTTAGCCTATTTTTGAATCCTTTTTGGTTCGAGATTTCCGAGGTTAACGGGCATGTCGACATGAAGGGAAAAATTAATACTTCCTTTAACGAATTCTTAACGGATCCAACCTTTTTGTAAACCACCCCGAAGGAGTGGGGGAATATTAAACTGCCCTAATCCCACACCAAGTTGTTATTCTCCCACTGTCTCTCTATTAATTTTCACTGGTGATATTAACGCGTATCCCCAATGCTTGCTACAGAATTTAAAAAAAAATCGTTCTGGCGGGATTCCAACGCAAGTAGTTCGGATTCATTGTCGCCCGTCCTAGTCGCGGGGGAGGGAGACATTTGTTCGGTAATTAACAGCGATAACTCGGATAGGTCTGTTCGCAGAAAACTAATGTTCAACGCGATAATATTAATTGATTTTATTGTCGCCATGTTGGAGGATTTTTGTCGAAAACATCTCAGTAAGAAGCTATGATCGCGAGGCGATCGATAGGTCACATAGTGGATTTTAAGAGTTTGATCATTTCTCTTAGTTAGTCGATCAATTAGAAGATATTTAGTTGCATTAATTCTCCGACAATCGCACTAGCATCATCTATACAAAGTTTTATGCTACTTAAGTATTTGGTGGATGAAGAGAGAAGAGGCTACTGGTGACTGCAACTCTTCGTCAAGGTACGATGAGGTTGGAGTTTTCTTGATGACGAGTCAGATGAAAGCGTGCTAAGGAATTCAGCATGGATTTACATGGTGTGGAGAAAGGCGTTTCCATCAGGTTGAATTGGCGTCGAGTGTTTGGTGAGATTGCGTCCTTCAGATCGTTTGGGAGTGAGTGGTTGGTGACAGCATGTGCTTAAGTCTTCGATGGGATGACTGAGCCCAGAAGAGTGTGTTCAGGTGTTTGAATGGGAGCAGATAAGTGTGCTCCTCCATTGCCTTTTCTCGTGATGGAGTTTTCCATAAATATTATTTGGGATAGATATTTTCTGTAGCTGGCCACATGTTTTTCCCCACGTGGTCCATTTGATGAACTCGCTAGCGCAGCTGTTTGCATCGTGACCATCCCTACACCTCACACACTTTGGGTTACGGCTGTAGTGCGATCTCGTATGCCCAAATGGCTGGCATTTGAAGGACTGAGTTAATTGACCGTTTGATTTGAATTCTTCAATTGAGAAAGTATGATACAGGATTGTCTTCAAATTGGAGAAACTGGCGAGTGACGTTTCTAGGGTCCCTGTGATAGAGAAAATTGATCACTTCGTGGTCGAAACTGGTTCGTTTGATTTTTTAAGAACTGTCTTACTGAGATTACTTCACTGTCTTGAAAGTTTAATTCCTCCTCAATATCCTCTTCTGAGAATGAGGTTGGAAGACCTTTTATAATGAAAAAAATTTAGCTTCTGAGAAAAGTTGGACAATCTTAGCGTGGTCAGCCTTTTAATTTTAAAGTCCTTATCGGAAGCATTGGACTTGATTAGATTAATTAAATTAGTTACCACAATGTTTTTGGTTTCAATGATAACCGGTGGTGCATGACCATTAATAATCAGTTCAGAAATGGAAGCTTCACTGCCTTTCCTTTCTGGAGCACGTGGTGAGACAGGCGAAGTGGGTTGTCAACCAGGAGATTTATTTCTCTTCCTGTTGGTTTTGGTTGGATTCAGGTTGAGTTTTTTCTTATTAGAGCTCAGAACGGTTTTGTTTGGTGGAGTGAACACCCTCAGGTAACAGTCACTAACTGATGAGACAGCAGAAAGGTAATGTAAATTACCACTATAACTGGGTAAAAATATATGAGTAGACTATCACGTTATTATTATACAGTGAACTTTGTGTTGCTTATACGATATATATTGGGGATATTCGATGACTTTAAGAAGCACAAATTTACTCAATAAAAATTTCATCTATTATACTTTTAATAATAATGGAAAACCCATAATTACGTAATCTAGTTCAAGCCTATCTGATCCGAACTTGATCAGAATAATGAAAATCAAAGCGAGTGTAAGGAAGTCGGGTACCTCGCCTTAAGGTCAATAAGCCTCACAAAACCAAAATTCTAAAAATCCGAAAGCCAAAAAGAAGAGCACAAGGGGACAGGACGAGCGGGGGTGGAACTCGTCCTCGCAAAAACACAAAATCCAAAATTCGAAAAACTGTCAAATGCTTCAATCAGTACTTAGCTGATTCTAAATACCAAAAATACCTGCGAGAGTGCAAAGCTGATGACGAATGAAACGGAAGCGGGAAGGCCTGGGGTTGCTCAGGATGCTAGGTCGTAGAGAGAGGACCAGGATCCACGGATACGCCATTTCAATCAACCGAAACATAAATCGCGAAATAATACAATGCGTCGATCAACAGGTTGGGAGACCGAGTTGATTGAGAGCACCTCGAGGACGACTTCGCTGAAAGCGCGACATAAGCTAACTGAGTATTGGGAGGTCGTATGCACACCGTCGAGCGTGTGACAGGCTCAAGAGGGTGGCCTCAAACATGGAAAGCATTGCCAGGGACAATATGGCTCTTACCCAGAGAACGCCGCCCAAGGAGAGTATTGCTCTGACCCAAAGAACGTAATCACGGAGAGTATAATCCACGACTACAGAAGGTAATGCGAAGCATTGGAAGCCTACCAACAGCTCAAGAGAGAGCTGTCAGTGGTCCGATAAGTGCACGTTTTTACAGACAGAGTACATTCCAATCCTATGAAAATCAACACTAATGAATACATTGTTGCCACGTCGCATCCATAAAAATTTACTGATAGTGTACGCGTAATTTTCACTGAATATTGATTTGACGGTCAGATTATGCAATAGGCACATAATTTTGATGGAATCCTTCTCGCCGTCTAAGCTTTATTATTGAATTAATTAATTTTTCTACTTATGTTTCTCGTTTTCGTATTTTTTCTTTATTTGTATTCAACAAATCCTTCGATGCACACATACAATCAGTCCGTAGGTTAATTCGAGGCAATTGTGATGAAAAATAGGATTACTTGGAAGCTATGCAATCATTAATTATGCTTATCATCTTACGATTCCATGAGAACTCGCTGTTGAAATACTTCCTTCGAATGAATAGGCGCTCTCTATGAGGGCATAAAGTATACTATCATTAGTACGAATTCTTTTCAATCTTAATTTTATTTTCGAAAATTCTGATTATTTCTCAGGAATACTACAATCAATATCTAGTCTTGAAGACCATTCAGGAATGGCTGTGTTAGTAAAGTAATTAGACCTCGGTGCGTAGATTTTACTTGACGAGACTAACTTGCTAGAATCTTATTATATTTAAGAGGGGTCATCAGTTGAAATATAAAAAATTTGCCGGTATACCAAAGCAATGAAACTTTTCACTTCCGTCGGTCAAACAGTTTGAATATAGATTTCGGGAAATTTCTCATAAAAAATGCCTCATACAAATTTCCAAATCAAGTGGATACTTTGAGTGAACAGTATTGCTATCAACAATATAAGGGAATTGTAAATAATGCATATTCTAGAAAGCATCTATTATACAAAGGATGTGGCAGAGTTTTGTACGCTGTATGTGTAAAAAAAGAGATTTTTTTGGTAGAAATGACAAAAATTTCTCGTTCAGGTTGGAACCAGTTGCAATGCCAGTCAAAGTTTTTTTTTTTTGTCGGCTAAGTACCCCCGGGTACTTAGCCGACAAAAGTCAGTAATTCGAAAAACCCACTTATGTACTCGATTGTACATCGTTAGTACATGATTGTACCTATAAAATTTTTGTTTGTACAGCAACTCATTAATTTAAAAAAATTAATTAAATTTCGGCATGATATTAGCCGACAACAAATTAAAAATTGATCAATATAACCAAATTATGGGTGTTTTCCGAAGGAAATCGTTTGTACATTACGAATTTCATGTTTTCGTCGTTTGTACATTGATTGTTGATGAGTTAAATCCATTTGAAAAATCATGGTCTAATTTGCGCGTCCCTATACTATCGACCTCTGCGCATTGTTCTGTGTTTAAATGGGTTTTTATTGCATTATTCTTTGCTTTACGAGTATAAACATTGAATCTAACAAAAATTGGACTATTGAAAAGTGGATTCTTCATCAAACTTTCATTGAAAGAAATATTGCGCGCATCTACGTCATAACAAGTCAGGTGAGAGGGGCCGCGGAGAGAGGGGACAATTCATTTTTAGCCACCGTGTTCATTTCGTAGTGCAGTGGAGAGTCATTTTTGGAGAGGAGTATTATTGAAAAGCATTATTGGGGAATGTCCGTACATGCGAATTAATCGTATTGAAATGCATTCATTATAATTTTGAATGCGCATTGAAGAAATAAACATTTGATTTTGCTTCAATTGAGAGTAAAATCCTTTGCCTTCATGAATCCCTTAGATGCAGCTCAATTTTTCAATTTGTTCCTAATTTATAAACATTTGAAAAAAGTCATAAGCCTCCATTTTACCGCACTGCCCCCTATATACATTAACGAGTAGCAGTGATAGGATCTGCGAAAACCCATTTAGACACAGAACAATGCGCAGAAGTCGATAATATAGGGACGCGCAACTTAGACCATGATTTTTCAAATGGATTTAACTCATTAACAATCAATGTACAAACGACGGAAACATGAAATTCGTAATGTACAAACGATTTCCTTCGGAAAACACCCCTAATTTGGTTTTATTGTTCAATTTTTAATTTGTTGTCGGCTAAGATCATGCCGAAATTTAATTATTTTTTTTTAATTAATGAGTTGATGTACAAACTAAAATTTTACAGGTACAATCATGTACTAACGATGCACAATTGAGTCCATAATTGCGTTTTTCGAATTACTGACTTTTGTCAGGTAAGTACCCGGGGGTAAAGTTCTCACAAATAATCGACGATAGCACACGCATGCGTGGCATTCAAAGACGAAAATAATATTGGGATTGTAACTTGTGTAACGAGCATCGAGGATGCCCGTTAGTATCCCCAGATAAAATTAATAACGAGAGAGAGCGTGCGAGAATCGGAATTTATGGGTATGTTAAAATTATGATTATTCTCCCCCTTCGGGGTGGTTTATGGATTTTAGGGTTAAGGTTAGGACAAGCTCTAGGTTATTTTAGGTCCGGTCCAAAAAGCCGGCGCTCCAAATGAAAGTGTTCTTGAGGGTTAGATAATACGGGTGGAAGGCCGCATGGGGACACAAAAAAACACCCCTACGGATTGTCAAGGGCTGTTACGGGTGGAAGGCCGTCCGGGGTAGAATCAACCTTCATCCCGACGGAGTGCCAAAACCTTTAGTATTAGTTACGGGTGGAAAGGCGCTCGGGGTAAATCCAGCCCTTACCTCGGCGGATTGCCAATTAATCGAATAAAATTACGGGTTAGTGAAATAATTTAATACGTTTAAGGTTTGTGATTTAGGTCTCCTAACCCCAGGAATCCAGGAGAATCAACCGAGAGAAAAATACCGCGGAAAGAAAAATTTCTGGTAATGAGAATTAATTCAAATTTGAATGAATTCTCTCGCGAAGGGCTTGACCCCTAATAGGGTAGAGGGATCCACCAATCGACACCGGATCGATTGGTAGGCGTGATTAGGGGGTCAGCGTAACGCGACACTGACCTCCGAAAAGCAGTTAGAAGTTGACCGTGAAACACCACACACGTGAGTGGAAAGTAAGTAGTGCGACTTGACGAGTGCACCACCCAGAACATCTGATAATACCCGGGATGGTCCAAAAGGGGAAAAGAAAGGCGTCCAGAAGATCCAAGGTGAGTTTTTACCGGTTACTTTGGTTTATTTTCCCCTTTTTGGCGGCTCCCCAATAATTAATTGGCGGTGATGAATTTCTCCGAGCCATGGAAATGGCCTCGGCTGTTCCCCCGAAACTGGGTGGTATTTTTGGGGAATTGTGGGAGGATTTTCCGAACAGATTTGGCGTGTGTTTTCCCCCGGTGCGGTTGCTGGGTTGTTAGTGAGGATTTTTGGGATTTTAGGAGTTATTTTGGGGATAGAATTTGTGTGTGAAAATGTTCCACGGCCAACAAAGGGCGAGTGGTTTTCCCTCATGGCGTCATCGAGACAGCCATCGAGTGGCACGTGCAACAAGTGTGATCTAAGCATTAATATTCCACGTGGCTATTAATTGGCCGTGGTTAATTACCAATCTCTACGAATATGATTTTAGGGGGATGTTCAGGACAATGTCCCGAGCCGTATAGCCCAGGGTTTTCCGAAATCCACCCGGTGGATTTCGAGATTTTAAATTTTTAAGAAGTGGGGATTTCCGATGGTGGATTATTACTCACCGTTAACCGAGCGGTGAGGCGTAACGCTCTCTCTCTCTCTCAGTCTCTTGAATTCTGAGGCGTCGTGGGTTCGAGCCCAAAGAGTTTATAGTTTTTTTTGTTTTCCATGAGTTTATTAAATATTCCTCGGATTTTCGCGGATCGATGATCCTCGAGGCCACATTTCAACGGCGTTAGTTTGGGTATTGTGGGTTAATTAAGA
>NW_011887762.1:1277269-1284519 GCF_000806365.1 Fopius arisanus | reverse complement strand
CTTTTGGATTCCCTTTTTTTTGTATTTTAGAGAGTAAGTTTGAGTTAAGATTTTAGGATTTCGAGGTACGATTTTCGATCAAACGAATATCGAGATTAGTTGAGTTTAGGATTACAAAATTTTCCGGTGTGGTAATTCCGGTTAAAAATTACCTGGCGCCCATTTGATTCAATTTTAGCAGATTTATTAGGCTTAGGGGAAGTAGGGCGAAGGTAATGGGCATTTTCCGTTCCCCGGGAAAATGCCACGTTACACTTGATTAATGAATGTTGTCAGCCCTGAGGTGCTTGACTTCCTTTTTCCTCGGTTAAAGTTTACTCATTAGTGGTATTTGTATTGTAATGTGGTAATTCAGACTTCGATCGTACGTCGGTTTATGGCGGAGATGGGTAACTTTAAGTAAACCAGGGCCCGGCAACCTGGGCTCATCGGGCTCCCGCGGCTCCCGAACTTCGTTACTGAGAGCTGAGAGAGGGACCTCATCCACTTAACGAAGCTACCTGCTCTAATTCGATTTTTCTATCTCCTTGAGCCCTGGTTCGACCGATACCGGCAGAGGACGATCGTGTGATCGACTAGGAATTTTCAATTTTCCATAAATTTGAAATATAAATATCAATAAATATAAATATATAAATAGATATCAATATATAAATATAAATTCGCTCTAAATAGGCTGCAATATCATGTAAAAGATTTTTTTTTAATGCTTTCATGAAGAGTCACCCTTGACATTTATTTTGTATTCAGACCTTATTTGCAGCAATTTAATAAATAAAATAGAACAATTGTCCAAAATTCTGAGGTGGAGCGATAATTTTACCGAATAAAGCAAATAATCCGTGGATAAATAGTTGTTGTTGGGAAAATAAATATAACTCTGATAAGAATTCTAAGGGCTGACAATGAGAACAGCGCTGGGAAAGCCTTAGCAGTTACGAATGAGACCTATCGGGTTGAAATCTAATACACATCAAGTCCATATTAAGTGTCACCTATGAACTGACCAAATTTCAGATTTTCGGGAATTAATTTACCTGGCTATTCCTCTTCGTTTGTAAAAATTGACCCTCAGTCGCCCATCTCCATATACAGACATGGCCCTCAAACTAGGAATTTTTACGTTTCAGACTGTTCTACGCCATTTTCAGGAAAAATAGAGAATAGAAAAATCGGACGATTACAATGGTTCCATTCGGAAGCAAAAATTGAATTACTCTTTTTTTTTATCTTATTCATACTACAAATTTCTAGTTGCAGATGCTATCCTTCCACCAAAATTAGAAGTTAGAAGGTACGCTCCTCCAGAGAAATAATATGAAGATTTATTTTCTCATGTTATGAATAAAGAAATTGATTTTTCGTTCTGACGTTGCAAAATTAGCAAAACCAAAATCTAATATGAAAATGAGCAATGCAATTTCCAGGAATATATTTCTAAATTGACAGTGACACACTCTTCTCTTTCACATTCAGAGTTCCAATATTTGAAATTCCATGAATAATCGCCGAAAACCATTTCAGAAATATAATCTCCAATGTTTTGAATTGCAAATTGACATTTTTTAATTTTGAAGTTAAAAATAAAATCTGAAATTTCGCGTCGATTCTGGCGGGTCAGCCATTTTTATTCGACTCGCACGCCACTCTACATCGCTGATCAAAATATCGTCACCACTGGGACTTACTCGCACACAATGGTGGGCTAATGGAGTACCCATTAGGATGAGAGGATTATCCCGACCCTTTTAATAGGCTTGCGCCCGACTACCTGAAGGTTGCCAAACCCCGAAGTAGACTAAGAGCGGTAGCCATAAAATTATTGAACTTCCAATCCCAATAATAAGAGACCTGACGTTATATTCATATGGTGGGGATAGCACCGGAAGGTGGTGACTACAAGGCTGATTGTGGACATGGAAAAGGGGGGGGGGGGGGAGCTAAGGCGGCAGGGTAGATCCGAACCGGAAGTTATATGTGCGTAAAATATATCTGAAAATTTATATTGGATATATATCAATTATATATAGCATGCATGCTTATATCTGAAATATATTCAACATATATTTGTTAATATTTTCTATACGACATTTTTGGCCGATTTTTTATATTAATATTTATAAGAACGATTTTTGACTTCTGACTTTTGTTGTTACTTAGACGGTGCTGATATATCAGGATGTGTAATCACCCTCTCGGCCATTTTATACCCTGCTAAGCGCATCCGTCTATTCAATGGTGCCGATAATCTGTGCCCTGCGAGCGAACTCGTCGAGCCCATCGATCCCGTCCCTATAGACGGGTAATTCTTGAATGCATGTAGTCCCGAGGATTTCTCATCGGATTTCGTCCAGACCACGGCGTCTTAAAATGAGGTGTTCGAGCTCTTCCTCCGTCAATCCACATCTCGTGCATAGAGGATCATTCCCTTTGGCTATTATTGCTAGGTAGGAGGCCAGAGGCCAGTGACCGGTAATAAGTCCCATCAGCGAGCAGATCTTATCACTGCTCAGGCTCAGTAGCGTCTCTGCCAGCTGTTTCGTGGGTATTTTTAGGAGGGTTCTTGCGTGTCTGGCCCCCCGTTCTGAGTTCCATCTCCCCACAAGCCTCCTCTCCACACGTTCCCGAATTAAATCCTTTCTGTAGTCGGTGTATGAGCCTACATAGTCTTGCGCCACAGGCGGAACACTCCGACTTCTCTTTCTTGCTAGCTCATTTGCCTGCATGTTGCCAGTGATGCCAGCGTGGCCTGGAATCCATGCCACTTCTAGCCGATTGTGAGCGGCGATTTCCTCCATTAGCTCTATGCATTCGTTTGCTAGCCGCGAGCAGCACCCATACTTGACTAGTGCCCTCAGCGCTCGTCTGCTCTCTGAGTAGATGTATATTCTTCTCTCCAGGATCATCCTGGCGCAGGTCCTCAGGGCAGCCAACTCCGGCTGGAGCACGGTTGCATGTGAGTCCAGTCCGAGGGCGCACCCTGTCCTAGGCCCCTCGGGCCTGATCCCCGCTCCCGTTCGTCCGCTCAATCTGGAGCCGTCCGTGTACCAGACTAGCCCCGTGCGTGGCACCCATTCCTCAGCCCCTTTTCGTATAGCTTCCCTCTCCCCAAGGTTAACTATGAAGCTTTTGTGGAAGTGCCAACACGCCGATACGCGCCTCCCAACTGCGATAGTAACCCTATCCTCAGTGAGTATGATAGCATACCCGCCCCTGGCTCCTTTCCACGATCTTTGCAGCCTCAATCTGGAGGCCGTTTTCAGCGCCTCGCCCTTTATGTTGAGGTGGGGCGGTTGTATAAAGAGCAGGGCCTGCAAGGTGAGTTAGGGGTCGTTCGCAGCGCTCCCGTTATGCCCAGAATCGCAAGTCTGCCTATCCTGTCAACTGTCTTTCTGTGGCAGGCCTTATTCAGGGCCGTCCACCAGACAGCTGTGGGGTCATAACGGCCATGTAGATCCATTTCATTACTTGGACGTTGGCCCCCAAGTGCTTCCAAATATTCGCCTGCATGCCCAGTAGGTCATGATAACCTTGTTGGTCCGCATGGCGATGTGTTTGTTCCAGCTGAGCTTCTTGTCCAGCCAGATACCTGGGTATCTGACATGTCCTGAAAAGCTCAGCTGTGTGCCGTATATGGTGGGGGGTCTAACGACGCTCTTCCTTTTGCTCGTGAAGTGCACCATCTCGGTCTTGTTTGGGTTCACCCTCAGGCCCTAAGATGTGCACCACTGCTGAACATAGTTCAGCGCTTCTTGCATTTTACGGTGCAGCGTTTCCGTACTCCTGCTCGTGACCACCAATGCTACATCGTCTGCGTATCCCACTGTCTTCACCCCCATTCTCTCCAGCCCAGCGAGGAGACTGTTTACATCGAGAAGCCACAACAGGGGTGAGATAACTCCCCCCTGCGGGCAGCCCCTTCCCGCAATTGCCCTGAGAGTGCTGTCACCGTGAGTGGAGTAGACCATTCTGGTTCGAAGCATATCAGTCATCCATCCCGAAGGATTTCGCCGCTCTCTCCATCGTGTCAAAGGATGTGTTGTCGAAGGCTCTCTCTATATCGATGAAGACACCGAGAGCGTCCTCCTTTCTTTTCCTCGCTTCTTCAATCACGCCGACCAGGCAATGCAGCGCAGTCTCTGTCAACCTGCCGGCCTGGTAGGCGTGTTGTGAGGAGCAAATCGGATTTCTGTTCAACGCTCCCTACTTGATATGCCTATCGATCAGTCTCTCCAGAGCCTTTAACAAGAAAGAGCTCAAGCTGATTGGTCTATACGCTTTGGCGTTATCATAGCTGCATATAAGAACTGTTATAGACCCGAGCGGTTGGGTTCGATGATAGGGATAGATCACTCGTAGATAATTAGAAATGAATATCTCTCAGGGAGATTCAACTTTTTAACGATTAAACGATTTATTCAATAATTATAGTCTTTGATTAATGCCGTAAATATCAGGCAATATGAATTACAAGAAAAGTGACTTAACGAATAATCGGATTACTAATTGTCTGTGTTTGACAACCTCACTAACTGACCCAGTGGCAACGAACTCACGAGCTTATATTTCATCGTGGATTCGATTGCAACACGTGTTCTATCTTTGTTTTACACTTGGAGAAACATCGGGTGACGTCCCAGGTGTACGTAAAGGCCATAGCCGTTGATGGGGCGAAGTGCTGACACTGCACCCCAGTGATCCACATTATGACGAATATATGTGGACTTAATCCCCAAATATTCGGGTTAGTTTATATTACAACATTTACATTCTTTGATTCGATTTTATATGTTTTGGATAATATGTGCACACTTACGACACACTTCGCGTGTCGTCATATTATCCAGGTCAATGAGAAATTACCTAATACTATTTCTTAATTTAATGGTATTTCTGGGGCATAACAGAACGATATATGTTAATTCTATATTCGACCAACTTTCAATATATATATCAGTTCAATTTCATATATATTGAAACATAAATTCCACATATACGATAGATATATGTGATTGGTTATATTTTTTTTGTGGGCAAATATAAATTTGCAATATATGTGGGATATACTGGGGACCGACCCGAGATTTATTTCAAATATGTTACACGTGACCAATTGTATATATGTACCGAATGTCATAAATTACTTATTAAATGAATATCCGATTCATTCATATCTGATGGATGGATGTATATATGACTGAATATCACTATTGAATTACATTGATTTATTGATCAATATATTTATTCTGAATTATGACTTGAGTACTCTCAAAAAGATAGAATGGAGTCCAATTATCTTTCCCATCAAAATAAGCATTGTATAACCAATTCTCAGTGCATGAACCTTGGAAAAAAAATTATAATTTGGTAACGACACATAAACAGAAACATTTTTTTACATCTATATATCTTAATTTTTAATTGAATAAATCCAAAGTAGAGGTCGACATATTTATTGAATGCTGAATACATTTTTCAATGAAAATGTCAGTCTGAGATCATCATAACATGGCATAGCCGTAGTGAGAATGTGAAATAATTAAATTATTCGTTACATCTTTAATCTTATTATCGATCAAATAAATCCATGCAAAAAAAATCTCCATATTTTAGTGACTAAATCTCAGATAAATGATTCCAAATGAAAAAGACAAATATCTATGATATTTTATAGGCTAAACCAAGTAAACGATGATCCTTATCGAATTATACGTAAAGGATAGTTTGATACCTTATGAACGCGTTGATTCAGGAACACCGCGATCGGTTGATATGAGTCTAAGACAGTGTCTTGAATGGCCAATGTCTTAAAGTTCAATATTTCTTTTATTTTAATTTGCTTTGAACATCACTAACGTTTTCGTTTTGTTTCAAATTGTGCAGATATTTCATAAAGGGATGAACGAAGGATAAAAAAAAGTTGAAAAAGGTATAAATAAATTACGGAAAAAGAATGAGGAAATTATAGGAAAAATACATAAAAAACAGATAGATATTACAGAAAAGGGCCAAATGGATAATGAAAAAAGGATAAAAAGGGGACGAATAAGTTTCGAAAAAATGATAAATAGAAGACGAAAAAGAAGTTAGAAAAGGATCGGCACAATACATGAAAAGGATATTGTTTATTATACAAAAGGCATCCAAATTTTCGTTTTATTTATTTTTTTTAATTAACAATGTTCATTAAAGAACAATGTTTCTAACAGCATCTGAAGTCAAGCGATTTTTCATATATTTTTCATATTTTTTCATACTCCATTTTCATCACATTATTTTCGTACATGGAGAGAAAAATTAAATAAAAACGACCTGCTTGTTCCGTAATTTGTCAGTCAAAAGAGTATTCAGTAAATATTCTGTAACTGATCGGTAATTTTTACTGAATTCTGTTGACTGACAGATTACCGAACAGGCACGTCATTTTTATTGAATTTTTCTGCCCGTGTAATATCGATGTCCTTTTCTTATATTTTTCCGGTCTATTTGTAAATCGTTTTTCCCTGTTTATTCACCCGCTTTTCGATCTTTTTTTAAAATTGTTAATGGCTTTTTTATAATAAACTATGACCTTTTCATACATTTTTCCTGTCATTTTCTAACTCCTTTTTCGTCTACTATTTATTCTTTTTTTGGAATTTATTCGTCCCCTTTTTATCCTTTCCTTATATTTAGCTTGGTCTTTTTTTGTAATATTTATCTATTTTTTATATATTTTTCCTAGAACATCCTCATTCGTAATGTATTTATTCCTTTTTCAACTGTTTTTTATGCTTCGTTCATCTCTTTACGAAATATCAGCACAATTTCAAAATATTTTAAACAAAACGAAAACGTTAGTGAAATTCAAAGCGAATTAAAATAAAAGAAATATTGAACTTCAAGACATTGGCCATTCAAGACATTGTCCTAGACCCATCATGTCTTTATTTTCAAATCTCCAATGAACGAACGCACAGTAGTGCCATACATTTTTATCGTTATTTCTCCAGAACTTCGTTCATGAAATTCACTATAAACAATAAACTATATCAACACCTTCATATATTCTGTGACATACACCGTTTTTTTTTGAGAGAGAGAGCCGCGCCCACCCCGCGAATCCCACACCAGTGGAGGAAAATTTAAAATTAATTACACCGTAATATAAAATCCCGGTTTCGCGATTATCCCGGTTGAACCGGAGGCTACGCCAAGGCGGTTGAAAGTTTAGGACTTTCCCTGCTAATTCCGGAATTAGCAGGAGATCG
>NW_011887762.1:1268033-1275373 GCF_000806365.1 Fopius arisanus | reverse complement strand
CTAATTTCGAGGATTAGTGCAGTTGAGGGGTTATTTATTTACACATTTTTCGCCCTTTTCCCCGAATCCACCCCTCTCTCCACAACCTAGCATACTGAGCAGCGCAGGTATCCGTTACCTCTCCCTCAACCCCCTTGCTGAATTAGTTATAAGTACGGGTTAGTGATACGTTTTGCGGTTTTAAATTAGATTTAGGTTTCGAGTTGCTCGTTTCTCGATCGGAAAAATTAGCTGGCGCCCGGCAACCTTTTTAGGTCCCGATTCTTGTTAAGTTTGGTATCGGCGAGGAGGTCAGAGGGAGGAAGGGCGAAGGTAATGGGCAATTTCGGTCGATTAGAAAATGTCACGTTACAATTCGTACGAAAGAACAAAAAGCAATTGATAACACGATTGTCGACGAATGAGACGATTGAAAAATAATCTCATCTTTCATGTGCGTTTCATCGTAACATTAAGGAAATATCGAAATGATTTTTACCTCTCTCTCTTTATTATTAATCACTACACGAACATTGTTATAAAAAACGTCAGTAGATAAATACAAATATAAATAAAGATTTCTTCTTAATCTCCACAGAGTATTCTCTCTCAAACAAACAAAACAAAATCGGACATCGCACTATTCTATAAACTGCCAAAAATGACTTATCGATACATAGTCCAATAAGATGAGTAAATGGTGTGTTTGCCTATGAATAAGTTAGCTCACTGACACAGTAGTTCTTTAATAATATATCTTTAATGTATAGAATGCTTATTCGTTTGATCTGAAGCTCTTTTGCACATTAAATCATGAATGAGATCAAATGTTTTTCAGAATTGTCTCAGACGCGAGCAAAAAGCAAGCATGAATCAAATTCGACGTTAGACTTACACCCATTCCTCTTTATATAACATTACCATGAGCGGCCGCTGCCCCTTCAGCTGCTTTGGCGGCGAGTCGTTGCGCTCTCCTCAGTCCACATAACTTGACATTGATGCGGTATGCATATCAGTTATGTTGAACTGACGAGGGATTTCTTTTTTGACGGAAACTGTAAAAATATATGTCAACATTAATAATAAAAGCATGACTTTTAAAAGAATGGAGCAAGTGAATTTCTGTATAAAAAAAAATACACAAGCCAAACGAATGACATCCAATTATGATGATAAATCATTCCAAATCCAATAATACATCTGAAATGTCGAATAAGAACCTGCAGTTGCGTTGATGATATTGGGGTCCAATGGTGGACGCCTGGGTGCATTGTCAGCAGGTTTATGAATTTTGCTTTTACCGCCCTCAACGTTGCTATTGAATAATGTTTCATGGTCTAACAAAGACATTACCAGACATATCGCCATGGTTGTAAACGTTTTTTGCTCCTTCGCTGCATCCCATTGCAACATCGGCAACATGACTCCGCGTTGCCTTGGACCGAGCTGGACCTATTGGGAGCAATTATAAACAAATATTAGACTGCCCATGTTATTAACTTCGTAGAGTTTTCAGAGTTTAGTTCCGCTGATGAAAATGCAATAGCTGATGACGGTAATCGAAGAAGGGACAATGGGTCAGAATGAAACAACGGGGCGGACAGAAACAGTCGAAAATCTTTTATTTGGCGCAATTCTGGTTTGTTCTTAAGGTTGTTGTCGCCAGAGAGTCAGGCTTAAAATTTACTACGCTCCTGGTTGATCTTCCGCTAAGCGGAAAATACGTATTAGAATATAAACTTTTGCGGGTGTACAGTTCCACTCGACTCACGCACACAAGAATCTACCATGCATGGATACATGTACACACAGCTAACGCTAAATGGTGCCGATCGTGGCAACCGCGCGCAGCGTGTCTCTGTTTTCATGTCTCTCTCTTTCTCACTCAATGTATTTATTTTATTTATGAATCGTCCCTTTGATTCGTCATTGACTGTGCCAAATAGATTCGCGCCACTCGAGCAAAAAGCGTTGTTGTCGCGTCGCGCGCAACAAACCCATGCGCTCCGCCCACTGGGAGAAATAATGCTACTTTGAAAATTTATTGCTCTACTACGAAACTGACGATCACTTTCTTTTTTTTTCATTATATTGGTGGTTACTATTTCTACGTTCTGTGTTAATTTCATCAAAAAATGTCGAGTGGTTTTTTTTTTCTTAAATAAAAACGGTGAAATGCATTTGAACGTTATTTGTGTTAATTCAAAAAATCATATCTCAGCTCAGAAACTGACGATTGGTTTTTCGTTGTGCTCATTTTGGAGGGAATTTTAAGAGCTATCTATAGCAAAAGTTTAAAAAAAATCTGTCGAAAAACGGGTTTACACGACAACAACCTTAAATTTCGTTTACTAGTTTTTTGTCCCTTTTTTTGTTTTGAGAGTTCCATTACTCATTACGATTTGTCGATTGTTAAGCATAATGCTTTCTTCGGATATTATGACGGTTGAAAATTGGAACTTCACAAACTGACCATCTAGTATCAAATAGTCTGATCTGACTATCAAATAATTTTTTACCGAATCTGGTTCCTCATTTTGACCTGCCTGTCGTTGATTCCTGACATTCTCTCGGAGTAAATCCCTCAGCTCAAGGAATTCTTGTCCATCAATTTCATTGTGTCTCGCAACTGAGAGAATGAAACACAACGTCTCATGAAACAAATGAAATTCGAAACGACAATAAGAACGATCAATAGAAATACCATTGAGATTTTGCAATTCTCTTCTTGCCTTCAGGTGAGGTAGATTAGGTGGATTTCCTGCATTCAATGGTTGATTCTTACCACCATCTGGAGCTGATTTGAATGAAAATGCTTCATGAAATTGCATTTTACGCGAAAAGGATGGAATTAATATCCCTAACCCCCAGACTATCTCATATCTGAAAATTAAGAAAGGAATCGAAATGACCAATATAGATACCATCAGGAAGTGGCGATTCTGCTCTTCTATGATGGATAATCTGCTCCATTGGATTTTGGAAATTGTCCCTCTCAGTTTCGTTAGGATCTTCAGCTCGTAGTAGATTAAATGGGAATATTTCATGGATAAACTATAAATTACATTAAAATTTTAAAGTTCAATACCATTAACCTTCTGATTATTTCCCACGTCGTTGTCTCCAGGAATGTCTGGGAGTTTGGTACAGTCATCGGCTTCTCGGTCAACTGAATTGGCTAATGAACATTCATGAAATTACCGTGAATGCTTGATGAAATGAAAATAATGAAAAATCATACCGTTTGGCGTCTTTGAGCTTCCTGCCGTTTTTGTGGTTTTCTTTAAGACTTCTTGATTCAAGGCTGAGAGAGGGGTGCGCTTCGACAATTCTTGTTCCTCGTCTGAATGGTCACTTGTTAAGCAGATCACCCAATTTCTCTTTGGATTCTGTTATGGAAATGAGAAATCCAGGCTCATAGTGTACCAAATGCAATGACATCAGTATTGGGCGTGAGAATTCAAAGAATTTCTAGTAAATCTTTCTATTCTCTCGAAATCCCTAGAGATTCTCTGAATTTCTCTCCGACATTTCTTACAAGTTTTTGAATTTTCGAAAAATTTATAGAATTTCCTTGAAAAATCTGGTATTTTCTTGAGATATCGGGAATTCTCAAGAGGAATTTGAAATTTTCCAAAAGAATATAAATTAGTTGCAATGGGCCAAAAAATAGTCTCGAAATTTCGGTTAAAATCACTCAGATCACAGGGATTTCAGAAAAGACCATACTTTCTATTCTCTTAGAGAATATTCAGACTAACATTGAGATCCAATTTGAACGTAGTTCCAAAAACATTTCCACACGCCAATTTAGCACGTCAGACCTGACATGATGAATGATTGACTCTTAATTATGCTGATTTGATTGAAAAATTCATTGGAAATGGATGATAGTGATTATGCTTCTAAGTATTGATTCTTCAATCATTTCGGACATTTGTTTAGGGAACAATTCCTAAATGACAATACAAGTGACCTAATTTTATTGTAAATTGTTGACTGATTCTAAAAAAAATGTGCGGCTCAACGAAATTGATTTGTTTTTATAGAAATTAATATATTGTATCTAATAGAAAATTTTCTCAATGAAAATGCATTTTCATATTTCTCCTAAAATGATCACACAATGCCATATATTTTCCAAACACAGTTGTTTCCAATCAAATTGTTAATCTCACCTTGCTTTTATTATGAGTAATCGGTGTCTTAGAGACTCTTTTCCCTCCTCCTGATCCAGAAGCTTGAATTCCGGAATCAACAGGAGAATACGTTGCACTTTCTGTTCTTGGTGTCACCACTCGAGGGGATTTAGGGTAGACGTAGTTGATGCTCTTGCGTTCTAATGCTTGCACGGTTGCTAAATGTGTAAAAATTCATATCAAATAACCTCAAGGAACTTTGGTGTGCATGGACGAAAGGAATATGAGACCATATGACAGTTTTAAGGACTCTAAAACTCACCTGTAACATCAGGAATCAAACCATCTAATTTGGGGTGTCCTCCTGCTGGTTTCCGTCCGGGTCCTTGCCATTTAATCACATAGGACTCGCCAGGATCGAAATGTTCTGACAGAAACTCGTGATAGCTGAAGTTTATGATGTAATCTGTGGGTACTCCGACGGTGACTTTCTCGTCGTCCTCCTCTTCGATCCATTTGATATTGGCGAACAATTTTGGCATTCTGTAGAACTAGAATGAAGATATTACCCTGATAGATCTAACCCAGAATGAATTTTGAGTTAATGCGAAAAACCCTGAGAAGAGAGAGAGGAACTCAACTCAACCTCAACCTTAACTTCAACTCAACTCTGTGTTTAATTCACCAAAGGTGTTTACTGATGGATATTGATAATGAAGATCACTGATTTGATGGGTGAAGATTGGACTTGAGAGACAGACTTATTTTAATCTCATGAAAAGGAATGGAGGAACGATAGCAGTAATCCATGGAGTCCCTGAAAAAATAGACCACGGAAAAAATAGAGCAATGCTAACTTTCCTATGGTCTATTCTATTGGGTGGGTTTTAACATGTTTTGGATGTGTAGGCTATTTTTTCATGGTCTATTTTTTCCGCCTACGTAATCCATCACTGTTTAATTGAGATTTCATTTCAACTTGCTTTTGTTGAATATCATTCAAAAAGAATTGTGATATTGTAGCCTTCGCTACATTACCTAGCCGCGGTAGTGTCTCTACATTACCTGCGGGGCCTAGGTCGTACTTCCGTACGGTGGCACTGCGACTGCCAGAGTGGGGAGCACTTGGGACTACGTCACACGATGCTTCTCCCACTCCGTACTGGCAGCTATATAAACGCCTACGCGAGTTCTCTCTGCCAGTTCGTGCTCGGTCTTGCCTTGAGCGCAGAACTACCTGGCTAGCTACCTAGCTCCTTTAGCCTTACCTCCTAGCCTTCCTACGCACTCTGTACTGCCTGGACTTTCTCTCCTTTCTCAGGATTGAGAAGTGGCCCTCTCGCTGTACGAGACCGTGCACTCACCGCTATCGGTCTTCTTCCTCCTTTTCCCGGACGAAGAGACGGTTGCTCTCTGTTTGTTTCTCCCCTTTATAGGGTTGAGAAAGTTAGATTGCTGATAGCTCTCTGCGCTTTGGACACAAGTCAAAGACGTGTCTCTCTGAGACATAATTTGTAGTGTTGGCTCTCTCGACCGGCTCTACCCAGTCGGTACGCCACATATTGGTGACCCCGACGTGATCTTTTTACGTCCACCAGTGCAGTTTGGTCTGTTCTCTTTTGAGTTGGCTCTCTCTCTCATCATCATGTCTACCGCTGATGATACGGGGATAATGGCAGAAGGCCCAGCCACCTCTGCTATTACCATCCATGCTCCTCCGTTTGCCATGGATAAGCCAGCTCTCTGGTTCGCTCAGGTAGAATGGCAAATTTCGTATAAAAGGAATTGTCACTGAGCTGGACAAATTCAGCTATACTCTGTCCCTGATTGACACACGTGTAGCTGCTGAGGTCGAGGACGTCATAAATTCTCCTCCTGCTGCCACGCCTTTCCAAGCGCTAAAGAGAGGTCTTGTTGAGCGATTCACTAAATCGCGACAGGCCAATCTCCTTCAGCTGCTGGACCGTGAGAAGCAAGGTGATCGTTCTCCTACACAGCACCTCAGACACCTGAAAAGCCTCGTCCCAGACATCGATGAGGAGGTGTTGAAGGTCAGGTGGCTCTCTCAGCTACCTAAGGCAATCCAGATGGGTCTCGCCATACAAGCGTCCGATGTGACAGCCGAGAAACTTGGCGAAGCAGCGGACAGCTTACACGAGATCCTCCAACCCTGCAACGTTGCTCCGGTCTCTAACGTTGAGCAACAGATCGCTGCGTTGACGCGCCAAGTCGCCACGCTCACGGCACGACTTTCACGTGATAAGAAGACGTCTTCTCACTCACGCAGTCGAAACCGTAGCCGATCTCGCTCTAGGAAAGCGGTTAATGGTCTTTGCTGGTACCATAAAGAGTTCGGCAAAAACGCCAAAAACTGCAGCTCTGGATGCACCTTTTCGGGAAACGCGAACTAGAGTCGTTGGTGGCGTCAACTGACTCTCTCCCAATTTCTTGCCGCCTGTTCCTCGCGGACAAAGCCATGCAAGAACGCTACCTGATCGACGGAGGATCCGATCTGACTTTGTTCCCTGCATGCGGTGAAGTGAAGCCGACTGGTTATCAGCTTTACGCGGCAAATGGGACGACCATTGACACCTACGGTCATGTCCTAATCAATCCTAACCTGGGATTACGTCGAGACATGACCTGGCAGTTCGTCTTGGCAGATGTCTCTCATCCTATCATCGGAGCCGATTTCCTGTACCACTTCAATCTGTTGACGGACCAACGAAACGGTCGTCTAATAGATGGTACTACCGGACTCTCGTCAAAGGGTGAGCTTGTCAAGTTACCGCCTCCCACGGTGAAGACGGTCGATTCGCTCTCTAATTCCAGCTGGCATTCTCTGCTGGGGGAATTCCTGGACATCACGAAGCTAGATGGCCAGCTCAAGGTGTCTGCGCATACCACGCAACACCACATCCGAACAACTGCTGGGCCTCCCGTTTCGTGCCGCACACGCCGTCTGGCCCCTGAGAAACTCGCCATTGCTCAGGCTGAGTTCTCAAAAATGGTCAAACTCGGTGTTGCGCGACGTTCGTGTAGTCCATGGGCCTCTCCTCTTCATCTTGCTACCAAGAAGAACGGTGAATGGCGACCATGTGGGGACTACCGCTCTCTCAATGCAAGGACGATCCCTGATAAATATCCTGTTCGCTATCTGGAGGATTTCACGGCAAATCTATATGGCAAGTCAGTTTTCTCGACAATCGATCTCGTCAAGGC